>NW_027461671.1:300000-570011 GCF_050947455.1 Rhinoderma darwinii
ACCTACCCAAGCGATTCTGAGATTATTTTCTCGTGACACATTGGGCTTCATGTTCGTGGTAAAATTTGGTCGATATATTCAGTGTTTATTGGTGAAAAATTGCAAAATTTAGAGAAAATTTGGAAAAATTGCATTTTTCAGAATTTGAATGCATCTGCTTGTAAAACAGACGGTTATACCACCCAAAATAGTTACTAGTTCACATTTCCCATATGTCTACTTTAGATTGGCATCGTTTTTTGAACATTCTTTTATTTTTCTTGGACGTTACAAGGCTTAGAACATAAACAGCAATTTCTCATATTTTTAAGAAAATTTCAAAAGCCTTTTTTTTAAGGTACCTCTTGAGTTCTGAAGTGGCTTTGTGGGGCCTATGTATTAGAAACCCTGATAAAACACCCCATTTTAAAAACTAGACCCCTCAAAGTATTCAAAACAGCATTTAGAAAGTTTTTTTTAACCCTTCAGGCATTTCACAGGAATTAAAGCAAAGTGGAGGTGAAATTAGCAAATTTAATTTTTCTTGCTGAATTTCAATTTTATTCATTTTTTTTTCTGTAACACAGAAGGTTTTACCAGAGAAACACTACTAAATATGTATTGTCCAGATTCTGCAGTTTTTAGAAATGTCCCACATGTGGCCCTACTGCGCTCGTGGACTAAAACACAAGCCCTAGAAGCAAAGAAGCACCTAGTACATTTTGAGTCCTCTTTTTTATTAGAATATATTTTAGGCAGCATGCCAGGTTTGAAGAGGTGTTGAGGTGCCAAAACAGTAGGAATCCCCCAATAGTGACCCCATTTTGGAAACTACACCCCTCAAGGAATTCATTTATGGTTGTTGTTACCATTTTGACCGCACAGTTTTTTCACAGCACGTATTTGAATTGGGCTGTGAAATGAAAAAAATGGCATTTTTTCCAATAAAATGTCATTTGTGATCAAAATTTCTTATTTTCACAGGGAACAAAATACCCCATTTTGTTGCCCAATTTGTCCTTAGTGTGGCAATACCCCATTTGTGGTGATAAACTGCCGTTTGGGCCCATGGGAGGGCTCAGAAGGAAAGGAGCGCTATATGTTTGTTGGAGTCCAGATTTTGCTGGATTGGTTTTCGGGTGCCATGTCGCATTTGCAGAGCCTCAGAGGTATCAAAGCAATGGAAACCCACCAAAAGTGACCCCATTTTGGAAACTACACCCCTCAAGGAATTCATTTATGGTTGTTGTTAGCATTTTGACCACACAGTTTTTTCACAGCACCTATTTCAATTGGGCTGTGACATTAAAAAAATGAAATTTTTTTCCAATAAGATGTATTTTTTTATCAAAATTTCTTATTTTCACAGGGAACAAAATACTGAATTTTGTTGCCCAATTTCTCCTGAGTGCAGCAATACCCCATTTGTGGCAATAAACTGCCGTTTGGGCCTACGTGAGGCCTCAGAAGGGAAGGAGCGCTGTGTGTTCTTTGGAGTACAGATTTTGCTGGTTTGGTTTTCGGGTGCCATGTCGCATTTGCAGAGCCCCAGAGGTATCAAAGCAATGGAAACCCACCAGAAGTGACCCCATTTTGGAAACTACACCCCTGAAGGAATTAATTTATGGGTAATGTGACCATTTAAACCCCATAGTTTCTTCACAGAACTTATTTGAATTGGGCTGGGAATGAAAACAAAATTATTTTTTTCAAATAATATGTAGTTTTGGCTGAAAATTTCTTATTTTCACAAGAAACAAAATACCCCATTCTGTTGCCCAATTTGTTCTGAGTGCCGCAATACCCCATTTGTTGTGATAAACTGCGGTTTGGGCCCAGGGGAGGGCTCAGAAGGAAAGGACCACCATTTGGCCTACTGGGGATTTTCTAGTGCGAAGTGATGTATGCAGAAGCACCTGAGGTACCAGTACAGTTGAAACCCGCAAGAAGTGACCCCGTTTTAAAAACTACACCCTTAAGGCATTCATCTAGAGGTGTAGTGAGCATTTTGACCGGAGACCTACACCCCATAAACTGTAATGTGGGTTCTCCCGGGTATGGCAATATCCTACATGTGGCTGTTATCAGCTGCCTGGGCACACAGCAGGGCTCAGAGGGGAAAGACGAGGGGGATAAGCTGTGCGGAGTGCATCAGGGTAAGTAAAATTTGGGTAAATTATAAACCAAGGGATGTATGATCAATTTTAAAACACACTTTCATACAGAGCTCTGGTTATTCGGGACACGTGTCACATTGATATATTGTGTCATCCCTTATCGCCCTCTTATAGCAGACTTTGCACCTCTTTTGACTTTTTCCCTTCTTGCCAGTTTGGGGAACTTCTCCTGGAAAGTGTTGCCGCCCTGGTACGATGCGTGTGGCCCCGCTTCCAGAAGTACTGGGTGCCCCCCCTTCTTGGTCCCTAAAGATTAGGTTCTTGATAATCACCTCTTGAAATTCCAGGAAAGTTCCCATCTGGCCTGCACATCGACGTAGCACGTACGCATTGTACAATGCCATCTGTATGATGTGCCCGGCCAGCTTCTTATACCACACCGCATGGCGCTGTAGGGCTTCAGGATTTGATCTTAAAAGTCCATCCCTCCCATGTACCTATTGAAGTTCAAGATGCAGTCTGGTTTGGGGGTGGCCTTTCCTTCATATATCTTAAACCTGTAGGTATACCCTGATGCACTCTCGCAGCTTATACATCTTCACGCCATACTTTGCCCTCTTACCCGGCAGGTACTCGCGGAATTGAACCCTCCCTTTAAAATGTACCAGGGACTCATCACTAGAAATACACTTCTCGGGGGTGTATGCTTGGGAAAACCGGGCACTGGAACGGTCTAATAGGGGTCTCCGTTTATACAAACGGTCAAAACTGGGGTCATCTCGGGGTGGGCACGGCTCATTATCAGTATAATGTAAGAAGCGAAGTATTGCCTCATTTATTTATTTTTTTAGGTTCCAGTTCAGTTCTGAAGTTGCTTTGAGGGGCCCATATATTAGAAACCCCTATCAAATACCCCATTTTAGAAACTAGACCCCTCAAAGTATTCACAACAGCATTTAGAAAGTTTATGAACCCTTTAGGTGTTTCACAGAAATGTAGAGCATAGTAGAGGTGAAATGTACATTTTTTTTTTGTCAGAAAATCCTCTGTATACCATTTTTTTTATAACACAAAAGGATTTATCAGAGAAACGCAACTTAATACGTATTGCCCAGATTCTGCAGTTTTGAGAAATATCCCACATGTGGCCCTTGGGCGGTAATGGACTGAAGCACCGGCCTCCGAAGCAAAGGTGCACCTAGTGGATTTTGAGGCCTCTTTTTTATTAGGCACCATGTCCGGTTTGAAGAGATCTTGTGGTGCCAAAACATTGGGAACACCCAAAAAGTGACCCCAATTTGGAAACTAGACCCCTTGAGGAATCCATTGTAGTTTTCTTGGGGTGCATGCGACTTTTTGATCAGTTTTTATTCTATTTTTAGGTGGCGTGGTGACTAAAAAACAGCAATTCTACTATTTTTTTTTTATTCTTTTTTTTTTACAGCGTTCACCATGCGCTATAAATGACATATTCACTTTATTCTGCGGGGCGATACGATTACGGCGATACCCTATGTTTATAGTTTTTTTTTATGTCTTATGGCGTTTGCACAATAAAATACGTTTTGTAAACAATCATTCACTTTTTGTGTTACCATATTCTAAGAGCCAGAACTTTTTTATTTTTCAATCAATAAAGCCGTGCGAGGACTTATTTTTTGCGTAACGAACTGTAGTTTCGATCAGGACCATTTTTCGATACATGCGACTTTTTGATCTCTTTTTATTCCATATTTTGGGAGGTGAAGTGACCAAACAATTGTGATTGTGGTACGGTTTATTATTATTTTCTTTTACGGCGTTCACCGTGCGGGATAAATAACAAAATAATTTTGTAGTTCAGGCCGTTACGGACGCGGCGATACCAATTATGTATAGTTTATTTGTTTGTTTATATATTTTTATTAATAATAAATGACTGATAAGGGAAAAAGGGGGATTTTTACTTTTAATACTTTTAAAACTTTTATTTTCTTATTTTTACACATCTTTTTTTAACTTTTTTTTTACTTTATTACTTTGTCCCACTAGGGGACTTGAGGGCAGGAGGCCCTGATCGCAATTCTAATACACTGCACTACATGCATAGTGCAGTGTATTAGAACTGTCAGCTACTCACTGACAGCAAGCATAGTGGGTCCTGACGTTGTCAGGACCCACTAGGCTTCCGTCTATGGCATAGCCGGACCCCATTGTTTGGTGTCCGGTTGCCATAGTCACCATCGCCGGCCGCTATCGCGTAGCAGGCCGGCGATGGCAGCTTAACCCCTAAAAAGCCGCGATCTCTATAGAACGCGGCTTTTAAGGGGTTAATCAGCGGGGACACAGCGATCGGTCCCAGCTGTAGGAGCTGTGACAGCTGCTGTACGAGACAGCAGCTGTCACAGCTCCTGTATGCGTCGGGAGGACGGCCGAAACGGCCGTTACTCCCGAGACGTACTATTAGGTCATGGAGCGCGAACGATACAGCTGCCATGACCTAATAGTACGTCCAGGAGCGGGAAGGGGTTAAGGAATGTATGCCATTTAGCTAGAGTCACATCCAAATGTGTAATTTAATGGTCCAACCTATGTGATCAATAGCTTATTGGCTGGGTCACAACACTCAGACCTCTACCAGTTGTTTACTAAAAACCTGGCAAATTGACATCAGTGTCGAATGTAAGACAAGTTATTTTATTCTTTAAATGTATTGTACATGTAGGAATGTATTGTTAGATATGTTATATATGGGGAGTACAAATGAAGGACTTGTGTTGGTTGCATTATGTAGGCATATCTCACTTTTAATTGGTTATAGGGGTTATCTAGCCTCTTAAAAAGGATAGCCTATCTGTAGGATAGACAATGAATATTAGATTGGTTGGAGACCGGCTCTCAGCACCCCCACAGCCTTTTCAATGTTTACATTGTTTTCAGGCTGGTTCATACCTCCAAGCATTGTACTTTTTATACCGGCATTGCAAGGTATTGAAGTGTTGGCCTATTATTATTGCTCCAGCCTGAAACCGATATAAACATTGAGGAGATTTGTTCAGGCGTCATGACTTAAAACACCTGATCTGTGGGGTTGCTGAGAGTAGGACTTCCACCCATCTAGGCGATTCATTTTGAAAGGCTGGATAACCCCTGTAAATATAAACTGTGGTTTTAGACTGTAAACTCCCACTGATTTAATAGATGCATTTATATATAGTGCTTTATTTTTTCAGACAAGGTGCAAAGCCCACAGTTTCCCCTCACTATGTCAACTTATCACCATGTCAGTGGTGCTCAGAAACGTAAAAAGAGGAGGGAAGAGAATTTGAAGAGTCAAAAAATGCATAAAATTATTAGCTTCTTTTCATCCCCTAAAGCTATGGGTGAAAGCTCTAGTACCTCTACTACTATGGTATCAGCTGCAGAGGAGGCAAGTGCAGAAAGTTTTGGTCCTTATTTGAATGTTGCAACAACTCAGATGGAGGAGTGTGCCCCCTCCAGCCAGTCTTTTGTGGATGAACTTACTTTAATAGGTGAAGAAAGTAGTGACAGTGGAATGAGCCTATTACAAGCCATCAACCCCACATCAGATGAGCCAATGCATACCACTAACCCTAGTGAAACTGCAAGCACATCTACCAGCAATATTTTAGATTGGGGAACTGCTTCTCAAAAGTATGTCACTGATAGGGCGAATTATCCTATAACAATTACTGACCCAAATGTAAAAAGATTTATTATTTCCCAAGGCCCTTGCAGACCCCCTGGTCCATTTGTTAGAGATAATGATAAAGACAGAAGATGTTTTTCAGATAAATATTATGACAGAATCACACAAACAGGACTTAAAATCCCTGTCACATGGCTGTGCTATTCCCCCAAACTAAATGCTGTGTATTGTGAACCATGCTGGCTTTTTGGGGATCGGATAAAGCAGGGTTTTGAACCAGCCTGGGCGAAAGGAATTAATAAGTGGAAGAGCTTAACAAAAATACAAAGTCACGAGACCTCAAATACTCACATTGAAGCCTGTATGGTATATGACCAATGGAGGAAAAAGGGCACTATAGATGAGGAAAATGAAAGGCAAATCAGGCAGGAAAAGAATTTTTGGAGGCAAGTTTTTCAAAGAATTGTAAATGTCACATTAACAATGGCAATGGCCAATCTACCATTTCGTGGCCACCGAGAGCATTTAGGGGAAATTAATCATGGGAATTTTCTCTCAATTATTCAGCTTCTGGCAGACTATGTGTAATGTCGGGGTAGGGAAACAGACAAGTGAGCCCTAATCTACCCGCCACTCAGTCCCTGCCTACTTGCAACGACCCGCCCTAGGCGACGGGGTGCAACTGGGCGACGGTCCCTACACTCAATAGGTGCACGACACACAAACAGACAAGGGTACAAAGAAGCCAGGGAAATGGGGAAGTTGCCCACGGGAACACCGTGAGCAACAAGCGAGGTGAACGAGCCGAGTCAAACCAGGAGATGAGCGAGGTACAAAAACGCAGAGCAGAAGAGTGGTCAGAAAAGCCAAGGTCAATCACAAGCAGAGGATCAGTAGTTCAAGAAGCTGCAGCAGGGCCAGGAAACCAACAGAGAAGAATCACAAGCAAAGGAGGAACAGGAAAGGCAGGTATAAATAGACAGAGGGCGGGAGCTAGCTCCGTCTGGCCAGGCTGTGATAGGCTCTCCCACTCCTAAGCCTGCCATCCTGGGTGGTGGAAGATGGAGTCAGTCTCACAGACATAGAAGCAGGTGCAGACTGATTACCTATGGGCGTCGACACAGAAGTTGTGTCTGGCAGATCCTTTACAGTACCCCCCCTTTTATGAGGGGCCACCGGACCCTTTCTAGGTGGACCTGGTTTATTGGGGAAACGAAGGTGGAACCTCCTGAGCAATACCCCAGCGTGAACATCCCGGGCGGGTACCCAAGTCCTCTCAGGCCCGTATCCCCTCCAATGGACCAGGTACTGGAGGGAGCCTTGGACAATCCTGCTGTCCACAATCTTGGCCACCTCGAATTCTACCCCCTCAGGGGTGAGAACAGGGACCGGAGGTTTCCTCGAGGGAGCCAAGGACGGGGAGCAGCGTTTAAGGAGGGAGGCATGAAACACGTCGTGTACTCGAAAAGACGGGGGCAACTCCAGTCGGAAGGAGACAGGGTTAAGGACTTCAATGACCTTGTATGGCCCTATAAACCGGGGAGCAAACTTCTTGTACGGGACTTTAAGGCGCAAATTTTTTGACGATAGCCACACCAGATCCCCGACCACAAACAAGGGGTTAGCAGAACGTCTTCTATCTGCCTGAGTCTTTTGTATTCTCTGGGACTCCTCTAGGTTCTTCTGAACCTGGGCCCAGACTGTGCACAGTTCCCGATGAACGACATCTACCTCGGGATTGTTGGAACTACCAGGTGAAACGGAGGAGAACCGTGGATTAAACCCAAAATTACAGAAAGAGGGGGAGACCCCTGACGAGTTACTGACCCGGTTATTAAGGGAAAATTCGGCGAGGGGAATGAATGAGACCCAATCATATTGACAGTCAGAGATAAAACACCTTAAATATTGTTCTAGAGACTGATTAGTCCTCTCAGTTTGGCCATTAGTTTCAGGATGGAAGGCAGAGGAGAAGGACAGATCAATCTCCAACTTTTTACAGAAGGCTCTCCAAAACAATGAAACAAATTGTACCCCTCTGTCAGAAACAATATTGACAGGGACCCCATGGAGACGCAGGATGTGTTTGACAAACAAGGTAGCTAACGTCTTAGCATTGGGTAGTTTCTTGAGGGGCACAAAGTGGCACATCTTACTGAAGCGGTCTACTACAACCCACACCACCGACTTGCCTTGAGATGGAGGCAAATCGGTGATGAAATCCATGGAGATATGGGTCCAAGGTCTCTGGGGAACGGGCAAAGAACATAGTAAGCCCGCTGGTCGGGACCTGGGAGTCTTGGACCTATCACAAACTTTACAAGCGGCGACGTAGGCCTTAACGTATTTGAGCAACCCAGGCCACCAATAGTTTCTGGCAATGAGGTGCTTGGTACCCAGGATGCCTGGATGGCCAGATAGTGCAGAGTCATGATTTTCCCTAAGTACCCTTAGCCGGAATTGCAGGGGAACAAACAGCTTGTTCTCAGGAAGGTTCCCGGGAGCTGAACCTTGATCAGCCGCAATTTCAGAGACTAAATCAGAATCAATAGAGGAAATGATTATACCTGGAGGCAAAACACAAGCAGGATCTTCCTCCGAAGGAGGGCTGGCCATGAAGCTACGCGACAGTGCATCAGCCTTAATATTTTTAGACCCAGCCCTATAGGTGACCAAAAAGTTGAATCTGGTAAAAAATAATGCCCATCGAGCTTGTCTCGGGTTTAGCCTCCGGGCAGATTCTAGGAAAACCAGATTCTTGTGGTCGGTAAGGACCGTAACCTGGTGCCTAGCCCCCTCCAGGAAGTGGTGCCACTCTTCAAATGCCCATTTAATGGCTAAGAGTTCGCGGTTGCCAATATCATAGTTACTCTCAGTGGGCGAAAACTTCCTGGAGAAGTAGAAACAGGGGCGGAGATGGGTGAGGGACCTGGTACCCTGGGACAAGACAGCCCCCACTCCCACCTCGGACGCGTCAACCTCCACAAAAAATGGCTCCATTTGGTTGGGCTGAACCAGCACTGGGGCCGTGATAAAGCACTTCTTAAGGACCTCAAAAGCCTGGACAGCCTCAGGAGGCCAGTGGAGATCAGCACCTTTGCGAGTGAGATCCGTAAGAGGCTTAGCAATGACCGAGAAGTTAGCAATAAATCTCCTGTAATAATTAGCGAACCCCAGGAAGCACTGTAACGCCTTCAGGGAGGCAGGTTGGACCCATTCCGCCACAGCCTGGACCTTGGTGGGGTCTATGCAGAATTCATGGGGAGTGAGGATTTGACCCAAAAACGGTATCTCCTGCACCCCAACCACACATTTTTCGGTCTTCGCAAACAGTTTGTTTTCCCGTGTGGCCTGGAGCACCTTCCTGACATGCTCAATGTGGGAGGACCAGTCCTTGGAAAACACAAGTATGTCATCAAGGTACACTACAAGAAATACCCCCAGGTAGTCTCTTAAAACCTCATTTATGAAATTCTGGAAGACCGCGGGAGCATTACACAACCCAAAGGGCATGACGAGGTATTCGAAATGACCTTCGGGCGTGTTAAACGCAGTCTTCCACTCATCCCCCTCTTTGATGCGGATAAGGTTATAAGCCCCCCGTAGATCAAACTTAGAGAACCATTGGGCCCCCTGAACCTGATTGAAGAGATCAGGAATAAAAGGAAGGGGATACTGGTTCCTTACAGTGACCTTATTCAAGTTACGGTAGTCAATGCATGGCCTAAGACCACCATCCTTCTTCCCTACGAAGAAGAAGCCAGCACCTACCGGAGAAGTAGAGAGGCGAATGTAACCTTTGGCCATGCATTCCTGAATATACTCTCTCATGGCTTCACGTTCGGGACAAGAGAGATTAAATATCCTACCCTTAGGGAGCTCCTGGTACCAAATCAATTGCGCAATCATATTCTTTATGAGGTGGTAACACTTCGGAGGCCTCTTTAGAGAAAACATCAGCGAAGTCCTGAACAAACTCAGGTAGAGTTGTAAACCTAGAAACGGAGTCCGACACACCAAGGTTATGAAAATATAACAAATTTTATTAAACACATAGCAAAGAAGAACATTAAAAAGTCAAAGATGATAGCCACAGTATGAGAAGGATGGCAGACAGTAATATATACGATGTTAAAGTTGAATGCATTAAATAACAAAGTGACAACAGGAAAAGATGGCAATTCCCACTTCATGCATGATTGAATGGATGAATAAATAAATATAAATGCATGTAATAATAGTGCACAGAATCCTGCATCTGGTATAATAGATAAAGACCACACCAACCGGTGTATATTAGTCACAGCCAGATGGAGGAGTTGAAGTGCAACAGCAATCCACTCACATACATGCAGATATCAATAGATATATGCATGAAAAATAACAGCACAAGCAATCAATTGAGAGCTCAAAGAATGAAGTAGGACGTCTTACCCATGTCACACACAGCACTGTCTGGCATCTACTCAGGTAGAGTGTTCACCTCCTCAGGGAGAGAAATAGAATTAACAGGAAAACATGGCGTCATGCATTCATTACCCCATTTGGTAAGATCCCCAGTATTCCAGTCAAAAGTGGGATTATGCAACTGCAACCAGGGAAGGCCTAAAACCAAATCGGACGATAATCCCTGCATCACCAGTACAGAGCACTGCTCCAAATGCATGGAGCCCACAAGGAGTTCAAAAACAGGGGTATGCTGTGTAAAATAACCATTAGCAAGAGGAGTGGAGTCAATACCCACTACCGGGACAGGTTTAGGCAAATCAATCAATGGCATAGCTAGAGACATAGCAAATTCCACAGACATAATATTAGCATTAGACCCTGAATCCACGAAGGCACTACCGGTAGCAGACCTACCACCAAAAGAGACTTGAAAGGGAAGCAAGATTTTATTACGTTTCATATTTATGGGAAATACCTGTGCGCCCAAGTGACCTCCCCGATGGTCACTTAGGCGTGGAAGTTCTTCCGGCTGCTTATTCTTACGCCTAGGACAGTTGTTCACTTGATGCTTGTCATCCCCACAGTAGAAGCAGAGACCATTCTTCCTGCGGAACTCTCTACGTTGTTGGGGGGACACGGAGGCCCCGAGTTGCATAGGAACCTCCGAGTCTTCCGTGGAAGAACGAAGCAACGGAACCTCGGGAGGCATCATGGGGGAGTCAGAGGAGAAAACACAAACACGTTCAAGTCGTCGTTCCCTGAGACGTCAGTCAAGTCGTACCGCTAAAGCCATAACCTGATCTAGGGAGTCAGAAGAGGGATAGCTAACTAGCAGGTCTTTCAGGGCATTCGACAGATCCAATCTAAACTGGCACCTTAAGGCAGGGTCATTCCACCGAGAATCTACGCACCACTTCCTAAAGTCAGAACAATACTCCTCAACAGGTCTCTTACCCTGACGTAAGGTCACCAGCTGACTCTCGGCAAAGGCAGTCTTGTCAGTCTCGTCATAAATGAGTCCGAGAGCAGAAAAGAAAAGATCAACGGAGGAAAGTTCAGGGGCGTCAGGAGCCAAGGAGAAGGCCCATTCTTGGGGCCCGTCCTGGAGCCGGGACATAATTATACCCACCCGCTGGCTCTCAGAACCAGAGGAGTGGGGCTTTAAGTGAAAATAGAGCCTACAACTCTTCCGAAAGGAGAAAAAAGTCTTCCGGTCCCCTGAGAACCGGTCAGGCAACTTGAGGTGGGGTTCAAGAGGTGAGGTGAGGGGCACTACCAGGGTAGCATCAGGCTGGTTGTCCCTCTGAGCCAGGGCCTGGACCTGTAGGGAGAGGCCCTGCATTTGCTGAGCCAGGGTCTCAAGGGGGTCCATAGTAGTGTCAGGGACCAGGGTAGACTAGGTATATTGGCTTGTGATTATGTAATGTCGTGGTAGGGAAACAGACAAGTGAGCCCTAATCTACCCGCCACTCAGTCCCTGCCTACTTGCAACGACCCGCCCTAGGCGACGGGGTACAACTGGGCGACGGTCCCTACACTCAATAGGTGCACGACAGACAAACAGACAAGGGTACAAAGAAGCCAGGGATATGGGGAAGTTGCCCACGGGAACACCGTGAGCAACAAGCGAGGTGAACGAGCCGAGTCAAACCAGGAGATGAGCGAGGTACAAAAACGCAGAGCAGAAGAGTGGTCAGAAAAGCCAAGGTCAATCACAAGCAGAGGATCAGTAGTTCAAGAAGCTGCAGCAGGGCCAGGAAAGCAACAGATAAGAATCACAAGCAAAGGAGGAACAGGAAAGGCAGGTATAAATAGACAGAGGGTGGGAGCTATCTCCGTCTGGCCAGGCTCTCCCACTCCTAAGCCTGCCATCCTGGGTGGTGGAAGATGGAGTCAGTCTCACAGACATAGAAGCAGGTGCAGACTGATTACCTATGGGCGTCGACACAGAAGTTGTGTCTGGCAGATCCTTTACACTATGATTCAGTTCTGAAAGAACTAATTAAAATGCCACAAAGATCCATTAAATATCTGAGCCCAAAAATCCAAAATTAAATTATACAAATTCTTTCTGAAAAAGTGCAGAATTAAATAGTCTCAGAAATTCAACAGGCACAATTTTACTCCATCATCATGAATACTACTCAGGACATCTCAAAAGTTGATCAGCTAAGCTAGGTTTTCCGATATGTTTCCATTGCCAGAGATGAGAACAGGAGAGCAACCATTGTAAAAATACATGAAATGTTTCTAGAATTTCATTTTGTGAAAGATCACAGTGCTGCAGGCATAGAAAATTATATAATTGCCTGTATAGAGAGCAAAGGCCTAATATTAAATAAGTGTTGTGGCCAGGGGTACGATGGAGCTGCAACAATGAGTGGCATATACACAGGAGTGCAGGCTACAATTTTAGAAAAAGAGCAAAATGCTCTTTATATGCACTGTGCCGCACACAATCTTAACCTGGTATTGCAAAGTGCATTGGCTAATATTAAAGAAATAGCAAGTTTTTTTGATGTAGTCAAGAATTTGTTTAATTTCTTTGCTGATAGTATAAAACGGTGGGAAATTCTTTGTTCATTCACAACTAAATCCAGCATGACATTGAAGAAGTTGTGCCCTACACGTTGGTCATCACGCTATGAATCCCTGCCTAGTTTCCGTTTTATGGATGTTTTGCAAGCACTGTCAATGATCATGGTTACCTCATCAAAACCAAAAGAAAGAGAAGAGGCTGGATCTATTAAACAAAAAATGGAGTCATTTAAATTTATATTTTTAGTTGTACTTCAGACAAAAATTTTGGAAAAGGTAAATGCAGTTTCAAAAGTTTTGCAAACAAAAAACACTGATTTGTCCAAGGCGTCAAGTTTAATTAAGAATGTTGCAGAGAGTCTTGGACTCAGGAATCAGTTTGAGGAAGCAAAACAAACTGCAACATCACTTGCACAACAGTGGGGCATTTCTCCGCAATTTGAAAAGAAACGGATTCCCAAAGTCAAGCGCCATTTTGATGAATTGGCAGTTGATGAGAGATTAAATGATGCTGAAAAACATTTTAAAGTTACAGTTTTTTTTCCCATGTTCAGATATTATAACATCTCAGCTTCTAAACAGATTTAAGGGACTTTATCAGGTTCTTGGTCGATTTAACATAATTCAGCCTGCAATGCTTTCATCTGCATCTGATGATGATGTATACAAATCTGCATCAAATCTGCAAGAAATCTATCAGGAAGATTTATCACCTACTTTTCCTGGGCAACTGCTTTGTTTTCGGTCTGCATTAGGTGAAGAGATTCACAATTCATCCTCCGTCAGTGACCTTGCTCACCTCCTATTGGTAGACAACAGTGCCGTTTCATCTACACTGCCTGATGTGTGCCTAGCCTTGCTCCTATTCTTAACATTACCTGTGACAGTAGCTAGTGCCGAAAGATCCTTTTCCAAGCTAAAATTGATAAAAAACTACTAGAGGAGTACTATGTCAGAACAAAGGCTTTTTGGGCTTGCAGTACTGAGCATTGAAAATGAGAGAGCTAGGAAACTAGACCTAGACAGCATTGTGAACACCTTTGCCGAAGTCAAGGCACGCAGGCGTGCCTTGTAAGAAATGGTCTTCTGCGTAAGTGTAAAGTTCTTTGGGAGTTGGGGAGGTTTTGACTTTCAACAGTTGAACAGTTTCCTGTTAAACTAACAAACAGTTTTACTAACACAGTTTCATGCATGTTTGATTTTAAGTAATACTCCTGAAGGAGCGTCACTTTATGCACAATGCCAGGGTTGAATAGATACAGTGGAACCTTTTGGAGACGACACTTAAACTACAGGGTGGGCCATTTATATGGATGCACCTAAATAAAATGGGAATGGTTGGTGATATTAACTTCCTGTTTGTGGCACATTAGTATATGGGAGGGGGGAAACTTTTCAAGCTGGGTGTTGACCAACTTTAGTTTTTCAATGGGAAGAGGGTCATGTGACACATCAAACTTATCGAGAATTTCACAAGAAAAACAATGGTGTGCTTGGTTTTAACGTTACTTTATTCTTTCATGAGTTATTTACAAGTTTCTGACCACTTATAAAACGTGTCCAAAGTGCTGCCCATTGTGTTGGATTGCCAATGCAACCCTCTTCTCCCACTCTTGATACATTATGCATACATTATTCATGATTCTAGATTCATGGTACATGATTCTAAATCTAGATTCATGACACATGATTCATGATTCTAGATTCATGATACATGATTAATGAATTATGATTCATGATACATATCATGTATCTAGAAACATGTATCATGAATCTAGTATCATGTATCATGAATCTAGATCTAGAATCATGTATCATGAATCTAAAATCTAGAATCTATAATCATGTATCCTGTATCTAGAATCTAGAATTATGTATCATGTATCTAGAATCATGTATCTAGAATCATGTAACATGAATCTAGATCTACAATCATGTATCATGAATCTAGATCTAGAATCATGTATCTAGAAACTAGAATCATGTATCTAGAATCATGAGACACATGGTACATGATTCTAAATTCTAGATCTAGATTCATGATTCTAGATACATGTATCTAGATTTTAGATTTATGATACATGATACATAATTCTAGATTCTAGATACATGATTATAGATTATAGATTCATGATACATGATACATGACTAGATTCTAGATACATGATAAATGATATGTATCATGAATCATAAATCATGAATCAAGTATCATGTATCATGAATCTAGAATCATGTATCATGAATCTAGAATCTAGAATTATGTATCATGAATCTAGAATCATGTATCATGAATATAGAATCTAGAATAATGTATTATGTATCATGAATCTAGAATCATGAATCATGTATCATGAATCTAGAATAATGTATCATGAATCATGTATCATGAATCTAGAATAATGTATCATGTATAATTCACTGTATTTAAACGATATATATTGTGCTCCCACAAATCTGAAAAATTGTAATTTCACTGAAGTGATAAATGATTAAAATGTATAATCTAGAATCATGAATCTAGAATATACATGATTCTAGATTCATGATACCTGATTCTAGATTCTATATTCATGATACATGATACTTGATTCATGATACATGATTCTAGCTTCTAGATGCATGATACATGATTCTAGATTCATGATATATGATGCATGATTCTAGATTCTAGTTCTAGATTCATGATTCTAGGTTCTAGATCTAGATTCATGATGCATTATTCTAGATTCATGATTCTAGATCTAGATTCATGATACATGATTCTAGATTCATGATACATTATTCTAGCTTCTAGATGCATGATACATGATTCTAAATTCATGATATATGATACATGATTCTAGATACATGATTCTAGATCTAGATTAATGATTCTAAGTTCTAGATCTAGCTTCATGATTCTAGATCTAGATTCATGATACATGATTCTAGATTCATGATACATTTTTCTAGATACATTATACATGATACATAATTCTAGATCTAGATTCATGATACATGATTCCTGATTCTAGGTTCTAGATGTAGATTCATGATACATTATTCATGTTTCTAGATTTCTAGATCTAGATTCATGACACATGATTCATGACTCTCTAGATTCATGATACATGATTCATGATACATTATTCATGTTTCTAGATCTAGATTCATGATACATGATTCTAGATCTAGATTCATGACACATGATTCATGATTCTAGATTCACGATATATGATACATGATTCTAGATACATGATTCTAGATCTAGATGCATGATAAATTATTCTAGATTCATGATTCTAGATCTAGATTCATGATACATGATTCTAGATTCATGATACTAGATTCATGATACATGATTCTAGATTCATGATACATGATTCTAGATTCATGATACATGATTCTAGATTCATGATACATGATTCTAGATTCATGATACTAGATTCATGATACATGATTCTAGATTCATGATACATGATTCTAGATTCATGATACATGATTCTAGATTCATGATACATGATTCTAGCTTCTAGATGCATGATACATGATTCTAGATTCATGATATATTATTAATGATTCTAGATACATGATTCTAGATTCTAGTTCTAGATTCATAATTCTAGGTTCTAGATCTAGATTCATGATACATTATCCTGATTCTAGATATATGATACATAATTCTAGATTAATGATACATGATTCTAGATTCATGATACATTATACATGATACATGATTCTAGATCTAGATTCATGATACATGATTCCTGATTCTAGGTTCTAGATGTAGATTCATGATACATTATTCATGTTTCTAGATCTAGATTCATGATACATGATTCTAGATTCATGACACATGAGTCATGATTTATGATTCATGATTCATGAATCTAGAATCATGAATCATGTATCATTAATCATAAAGCATAAATCATGAATAATGAATCATGTATCATGAATCTAGAAACTAGAATCATGTATCATGAATCTAGAAACTAGAATCATGTATCATAAATCTAGAATCATGTATCATGAATCTATAATCAGGTATCATGAATCTAGAATCAGGTATCATGAATCTAGAATCATGTATATTGTAGCTTCATGATTCTATATTCATGATACGTAATACATTGTTCTAGATTCATGATACATAATACATTATTCTAGATTCACGATACACAATACATGATTCTAGATACATGATTCTATATTCATGATACATGATTCTATATTCATGATACATGATTCTAGATTCATGATACATTATTCTAGATTCATGATATATTATTCTAGATTCTAGATTCAAGATACATGATTCTAGATGTAGATTCATGATATATGATACATAATACATTATTCTAGATTCTAGAATTATGATACATGATTCTAGATTCATGATACGATACATGATTCTAGATTCATGATACATAATACATGATACATGATTCTAGATTCCAGATTCATGATACTAGATACTAGATGCATGATTCATCAAACATGATTCTAGATTCATGATATATGAGACATGATTCTAGATACATGATTCTAGATTCTAGTTCTAGATTAATGATTCTAAGTTCTAGATCTAGATTCATGATTCTAGATCTAGATTCATGATACATTATTCTAGATTCATGATACATTATTCTAGATTAATGATACATTATTCTAGATTCATGACACATTATACATGATACATGATTCTAGATCTAGATTCATGATACATGATTCCTGATTCTAGGTTCTAGATGTAGATTCATGATACATTATTCATGTTTCTAGATTTCTAGATCTAGATTCATGACACATGATTTATGACTCTCTAGATTCATGATACATGATTCATGATTCTAGATTCATGATACATTATTCATGTTTCTAGATCTAGATTCATGATACATGATTCTAGATCTAGATTCATGACACATGATTCATGATTCTAGATTCATGATATATGATACATGATTCTAGATACATGATTCTAGATCTAGATTCATGATACATTATTCTAGATTCATGATTCTAGATCTAGATTCATGATACATGATTCTAGATTCATGATACATGATTCTAGATTCTAGATTCATGATACATTATTCTAGATTCATGATACATGATTCTAGCTTCTAGATGCATGATACATGATTCTAGATTCATGATATATGATTCATGATTCTAGATACATGATTCTAGATTCTAGTTCTAGATTCATGATTCTAGGTTCTAGATCTAGATTCATGATACATTACTCTAGATTCATGATTCTAGATCTAGATTCATGATTCTAGATTCATGATATATGATACATGATTCTAGATTAATGATACATGATTCTAGATTCATGATACATTATACATGATTCTAGATCTAGATTCATGATACATGATTCCTGATTCTAGGTTCTAGATGTAGATTCATGATACATTATTCATGTTTCTAGATCTAGATTCATGACACATGATTCTAGATTCATGACACATGATTTATGATTTATGATTCATGATTCATGATTCATGAATCTAGAATCATGAATCATGTATCATTAATCATAAAGCATAAATAATGAATAATGAATCATGTATCATGAATCTAGAAACTAGAATCATGTATCATAAATCTAGAATCATGTATCATGAATCTAGAATCAGGTATCATGAATCTAGAATTAGGTATCATGAATCTAGAATCAGGTATCATGAATCTAGAATCATGTATATTGTAGAATCATGATTCTATATTCATGATACGTAATACATTGTTCTAGATTCATGATTCATGATTCTAGATTCATGATTCATAATACATTATTCTAGATTCACGATACACAATACATGATTCTAGATACATGATTCTAGATTCATGATACATGATTCTAGATTCATGATACATGATTCTAGATTCATGATACATGATTCTAGTTACATGATACATGATTCTAGATACATGATTCATGATTCGAGGTTCTAGATGTAGATTAATGATTCATGATACATTATTCTAGATTCATGATACATTATTCTAGATTCAAGATACATGATTCTAGATGTAGATTCATGATACATGATACATAATACATTATTCTAGATTCTAGAATTATGATACATGATTCTAGATTCATGATATGATACATGATTCTAGATTCATGATACATAATACATGATACATGATTCTAGATTCATGATTCATGATACTAGATATTAGATGCATGATTCATCAAACATGATTCTAGATTCATGATACATGATTCTAAATTCATGATACATGATACATGATTCTAGATTCATGATACATCATTCTAGCTTCTAGATGCATGATACATGATTCTAGATTCATGATATATGATACATGATTCTAGACACATGATTCTAGATTCTAGATCTAGATTCATGATTCTAGGTTCTAGATCTAGATTCATGATGCTAGATCTAGATACATGATTCATGATACATTATTCTAGATTCATGATACATGATTCTAGATTCATGATACATTATACATGATTCTAGATCTAGATTCATGATACATGATTCCTGATTCTAGGTTCTAGATCTAGATTCATGATACATTATTCATGTTTCTAGATCTAGATTCATGATACATGATTCTAGATCTAGATTCATGATACATAATACATTATTCTAGATTCTAGATTCATGATGCATGATTCTAGATTCATGATACATGATTCTAGATTCATGATACATGATTCTAGATCTAGATTCATGGTACATGATTCATGATACATGATTCTAGATTAAGGATACATAATATATTAGTCTTAATTCATGATTCTAGGTTCTAGAGTCATGATTCTAGGTTCTAGATTCATGCTACATGATTCTAGCTTAATGATACATGATACATGAATCTAGGTTCTAGATTAAGGATACAAAATACATGATTCTAGATTCATGGTACATGATTTTAGATTCATGATTCTAGATTCATGATACATGATTCTAGATCTAGGTTCATGATACATAAGACATTATTCTAGATTCATGATACATCATTCTAGATTCATGATACATGATTCTAGATTCATGATACATGATACATGATTCTAGATTCATGATACATGATTCTAGGTTCTAGATGTAGATTCATGATACATTATTCATGATTCTAGATTCATGACTCTAGATCATAATTCATGATACATTATTCTAGATTCATGATACATAGTACATTATTCTAGATTCATGATACATGATTCTAGATACATGATTCTGGATTCTAGATTCATGATACATGATACATAGTACATTATTCTAGATTCATGATACATGATTCATGATACGATGCATGATTCTAGATTCATGATACATAATACGATACATGATTCTAGATTCCATATTCATGATACGAGATACTAGATACTAGATACATGATGCATCAAACATGATTCTAGATTCATGATACATCAAACATGATTCTAGATTCATGATACACGATTCTAGATTCATGATACATGATTCTAGCTTCTAGATGCATGATACTAGATACATGATTCATGATACATGATTCATGATTCTAGATACATGATACATGATTCTAGATTCGAGGTCTAGATGTATGATTCTAGGTTCTAGATCCATGATACATTATTCTAGATTCATGATTCTAAACTCATGATATTTGGTTCTGGATACATGACTCTAGATTCATGATACATGACTCTAGATTCATGATTCTAGATTCATGATACATGATTCCTGATTCTAGGTTCTAGATGTAGATTCATGATACATTATTCATGATTCTAGATCTAGATTCATGATACATGATACATGATTTATGATTCTAGATTCATGATACATAATGCATTATTCTAGATTTTAGATTCACGATACATGATTCTAGATTCATGATACATGATTCTAGATTCATGATACATGATTCTAGATCTAGACTCATGATACGTGATTCACAATTCAAGATTCATGATACGTGATTCACAATTCAAGATTCATGATACATGGTTCTAGATTCATGATACATGATTCTAGATTCATGATACATGATTCTAGATTCTAGACCCATGATACATGATTCTAGAGTCCAGATTCAAGATATATGATTCTAGATTTATGATACATGATTCATGATACATGATTCTAGATTGTAGATTCATGTTACATGATTCACGATTCACGATACATGATTCTAGATTCTAGATTCATGATGCATGATTCTAGATTCATGATACATGATTCTAGATTCATGATACATGATTCTAGATTCATGATACATGATTCTAGATTCATGATACATGATTCTAGATTCATGATACATGATTCTAGATTCATGGTACATGCTTAATATTTCTAGATTCAGGATACATGATTAATTATTCTAGATTCATGATTCATGATACATGATTCTAGATTCTAGATACGTGATACATGATTCTATGTTCTAGATTCATGATACATGATTCTAGATTCATGATACATGATTCTAGATTCACGATACACGATTGTAGATTCATGATTAATGATTCTAGATTCTAGATTAATATTTCTAGATTCATGATACATGATTAATTATTCTAGATTCATGATACATGATTGTAGATTCATGATACATGATTGTAGATTCATGATTAATGATTCTAGATTCATAATACATGGTTCTAGATTCATAAAACATGATTCATGAGTCGAGATTCTAGATTCATGAAACATAATTCTAGGTTCTAGATTCATGATACATGATTCATTATTCTAGATTCATCATACATGATTCTAGTTTCATGATTCATGATTCATGATACATGGTTCTAGATGCATGATTCTAGATTCATGATACATGATTCTAAATTTATAAAACACGATTCTAGATTCATGACACATGAGTCATGATTTATGATTCATGATTCATGAATCTAGAATCATGAATCATGTATCATTAATCATAAAGCATAAATCATGAATCATGTATCATGAATCTAGAAACTAGAATCATGTATCATGAATCTAGAAACTAGAATCATGTATCATAAATCTAGAATCATGTATCATGAATCTAGAATCAGGTATCATGAATCTAGAATCAGGTATCATGAATCTAGAATCATGTATATTGTAGCTTCATGATTCTATATTCATGATACGTAATACATTGTTCTAGATTCATGATACATAATACATTATTCTAGATTCACGATACACAATACATGATTCTAGATACATGATTCTATATTCATGATACATGATTCTATATTCATGATACATGATTCTAGATTCATGATACATTATTCTAGATTCATGATATATTATTCTAGATTCTAGATTCAAGATACATGATTCTAGATGTAGATTCATGATATATGATACATAATACATTATTCTAGATTCTAGAATTATGATACATGATTCTAGATTCATGATTCATGATACATGATTCTAGATTCATGATACATGATTCCTGATTCTAGGTTCTACATGTAGATTCATGATACATTATTCATGACTCTAGATTCATGATGCATGATACATGATTCTATATTCATGATACATGATACATTATTCTAGATTCATGATACATGATTCTAGATCTAGATTCATGATACACGATTCGTGATACATGATTCTAGATTCACGATACATGATTCTAGATTCACGATACATGATTCTAGATGCTAGCTACATGATTCTAGATTCCAGATACACGATTCTAGATTAATGATACATGTTTCTAGATTCTAGATTTATGCTTATAGATTCATAATTCTAGATTCTAGATTCATGGTTTTAGATTCTAGATTTATGATTCTAGATTCATGATACATGATTAATATTTCTAGATTCATGATACATGATTAATTATTCTAGATTCATGATACATGATACATGATTCTAGATACGTGATACATAATACATGATTCTAGGTTCTAGATTCATGATACATGATTCATTATTCTAGATTCATCATACATGATTCTAGTTTCATGATTCATGATTCATGATACATGGTTCTAGATGCATGATTCTAGATTCATGATACATGATTCTAAATTTATAAAACACGATTCTAGATTCTAGATTCATGAAACCTTATTCTAGATACATGGCACATGATACATGATTCTAGAGTCTAGATCTAGATTCATGATACATTATTCATGGTTCTAGCTTCATGATACATGATTCTAGATCTAGATTCATAATACATTATTCTAGATTCTAGATTCATGATACATGATTCTAGATTCATGATACATGCTTAATATTTCTAGATTCAGGATACATGATTAATTATTCTAGATTCATGATTCATGATACATGATTCTAGATTCTAGATACGTGATACATGATTCTATGTTCTAGATTCATGATACATGATTCTAGATTCATGATACATGATTCTAGATTCACGATTGTAGATTCATGATTAATGATTCTAGATTCTAGATTAATATTTCTAGATTCATGATACATGATTAATTATTCTAGATTCATGATACATGATTGTAGATTCATGATACATGATTGTAGATTCATGATTAATGATTCTAGATTCATAATACATGGTTCTAGATTCATAAAACATGATTCATGAGTCGAGATTCTAGATTCATGAAACATAATTCTAGGTTCTAGATTCATGATACATGATTCATTATTCTAGATTCATCATACATGATTCTAGTTTCATGATTCATGATTCATGATACATGGTTCTAGATGCATGATTCTAGATTCATGATACATGATTCTAAATTTATAAAACACGATTCTAGATTCTAGATTCATGAAACCTTATTCTAGATACATGGCACATGATACATGATTCTAGAGTCTAGATCTAGATTCATGATACATTATTCATGGTTCTAGATTCATGATACATGATTCTAGATCTAGATTCATAATACATGATTCTAGATTAATGATACATGATACATGGTTCTAGATTCTAGATTAAGGATACATAATACATGATTCTAGATTCATGATACATGATTCTAGATTCATGATACTAGATTCATGAGTCATGATTCTAGATTCTAGATTCATTATTCTAAGTTCTAGATTCATGATACACGATACATTATTCTAGATTAATGATACATGATTCTAGATCCTAGATTCACGATACATGATTCTAGATTCACGATACATGACTCTAGATTCATGATACATGATTCTAGATTCATGATACATGATTCTAGATTCATGATACATGATTCTAGATTCATGATACATGATTCCTGATTCTAGGTTCTACATGTAGATTCATGATACATTATTCATGATTCTAGATTCATGATGCATGATACATGATTCTATATTCATGACACATAATACATGATTCTAGATTCATGATACATGATTCTAGATCTAGATTCATGATACACGATTCGTGATACATGATTCTAGATTCACGATACATGATTCTAGATTCACGATACATGATTCTAGATGCTAGCTACATGATTCTAGATTCCAGATACACGATTCTAGATTAATGATACATGTTTCTAGATTCATGATACATGATTCTAGATTCATGATACATGATTCTAGATTCATGATACATGATTCCTGATTCTAGGTTCTACATGTAGATTCATGATACATTATTCATGATTCTAGATTCATGATGCATGATACATGATTCTATATTCATGATACATGATTCTAGATTCATGATTCATGATACATGACTCATGATACATGATTCAAGATCTAGATTCATGATACACGATTTGTGATACATGATTCTAGATTCACGATACATGATTCTAGATGCTAGATACATGATTCTAGATTCCAGATACACGATTCTAGATTCTAGATACATGTTTCTAGATTCTATATTTATGCTTATAGATTCATAATTCTAGATTCTAGATTCATGGTTTTAGATTCTAGATTTATGATTCTAGATTCATGATACATGATTCTAGATTCTAGACCCATGATACATGATTCTAGATTCCAGATTCAAGATATATGATTCTAGATTTATGATACATGATTCATGATACATGATTCTAGATTGTAGATTCATGTTACATGATTCACGATTCACGATACATGATTCTAGATTCTAGATTCATGATACATGATTCTAGATACATGATACATGATTCTAGCTTCTAGATGCATGATACTAGATACATGATTCATGATACATGATTCTAGATTCATGATACATGATTTTAGATGCTAGATTCATGATTCTAGATACATGATTCTAGGTCTAGATGCATGATTCTAGGTTCTAGATCCATGATACATTATTCTAGATTCATGATTCTAAACTCATGATACTTGGTTCTGGATACATGATTCTAGATTCATGATACATGATTCTAGATTCACGATACACGATTGTAGATTCATGATTAATGATTCTAGATTCTAGATTCATAATACATGGTTCTAGATTCATAAAACATGATTCATGTTTCTAGATTCATGATACATTAAACTTGATTCTAGATTCATGATACATGAGTCGAGGTTCTAGATTCATGAAACATAGTTCTAGGTTCTAGATTCATGATACATGATTCATTATTCTAGATTCATCATACATGATTCTAGTTTCATGGTTCATGCATGATACATGGTTCTAGATGCATGATTCTAGATTCATGATACATGATTCTAAATTTATAAAACACGATTCTAGATTCCAGATTAATGATACATGATACATGGTTCTAGATTCTAGATTAAGGATACATAATACATGATTCTAGAATCATGATACATGATTCTAGATTCTAGATTCATGATTTTAGATTCTAGATTCATGAGTCATGATTCTAGATTCTAGATTCATTATTCTAAGTTCTAGATTCATGATACACGATACATTATTCTAGATTAATGATACATGATTCTAAATTCTAGATTCACGATACATGATTCTAGATTCATAATACATGAGTCTAGATTCATGATACATGATTCTAGATTCATGATACATGATTCTAGATACATGATACATGATTCTAGATTCATGATACATGATTCTAGATTCATGATACATGATTCTAGATTCATGATACATGATTCTAGATTCATGATACATGATTCCTGATTCTAGGTTCTACATGTAGATTCATGATACATTATTCATGATTCTAGATTCATGATGCATGATACATGATTCTATATTCATGATACATGATACATGATTCTATATTCATGATACATGATACATTATTCTAGATTCATGATACATGATTCTAGATTCATGATTCATGATACATGACTCATGATACATGATTCTAGATCTAGATTCATGATACACGATTCGTGATACATGATTATAGATTCACGATACATGATTCTAGATTCACGATACATGATTCTAGATGCTAGCTACATGATTCTAGATTCCAGATACACGATTCTAGATTAATGATACATGTCTCTAGATTCTAGATTTATGCTTATGGATTCATAATTCTAGATTCTAGATTCATGGTTTTAGATTCTAGATTTATGATTCTAGATTCATGATACATGATTAATATTTCTAGATTCATGATACATGATTAATTATTCTAGATTCATGATACATGATACATGATTCTAGATACGTGATACATAATACATGATTCTAGGTTCTAGATTCATGATACATGATACTAGATTCACTATACACGATTGTAGATTCATGATTAATGATTCTAGATTCATAATACATGGTTCTAGATTCATAAAACATGATTCTAGATTCATGATACATTAAACTTGATTCTAGATTCATGATACATGATTCATGAGTCGAGATTCTAGATTCATGAAACATAATTCTAGGTTCTAGATTCATGATACATGATTCATTATTCTAGATTCATCATACATGATTCTAGTTTCATGATTCACGATACATGGTTCTAGATGCATGATTCTAGATTCTAGATTCATGATACATGATTCTAAATTTATAAAACACTATTCTAGATTCTAGATTCCTGAAACATGATTCTAGATACATGGCACATGATACATGATTCTAGAGTCTAGATTCTAGATTCATGAAACATAATTCTAGGTTCTAGATTCATGATACATGATTCATTATTCTAGATTCATCATACATGATTCTAGTTTCATGATTCATGATACATGGTTCTAGATGCATGATTCTAGATTCATGATACATGATTCTAAATTTATAAAACACGATTCTAGATTCTAGATTCATGAAACCTTTTTCTAGATACATGGCACATGATACATGATTCTAGAGTCTAGATCTAGATTCATGATACATTATTCATGGTTCTAGATTCATGATACATGATTCTAGATCTAGATTCATAATACATTATTCTAGATTCATGATACATGATTCTAGATTAATGATACATGATACATGGTTCTAGATTCTAGATTAAGGATACATAATACATGATTCTAGATTCATGATACATGATTCTAGATTCATGATACTAGATTCATGAGTCATGATTCTAGATTCTAGATTCATTATTCTAAGTTCTAGATTCATGATACACGATACATTATTCTAGATTAATGATACATGATTCTAGATCCTAGATTCACGATACATGATTCTAGATTCACGATACATGACTCTAGATTCATGATACATGATTCTAGATTCATGATACATGATTCTAGATTCATGATACATGATTCTAGATTCATGATACTAGATTCATGAGTCATGATTCTAGATTCTAGATTCATTATTCTAAGTTCTAGATTCATGATACACGATACATTATTCTAGATTAATGATACATGATTCTAGATCCTAGATTCACGATACATGATTCTAGATTCACGATACATGACTCTAGATTCATGATACATGATTCTAGATTCATGATACATGATTCTAGATTCATGATACATGATTCTAGATTCATGATACATGATTCCTGATTCTAGGTTCTACATGTAGATTCATGATACATTATTCATGATTCTAGATTCATGATGCATGATACATGATTCTATATTCATGATACATAATACATGATTCTAGATTCATGATACATGATTCTAGATTCATGATTCATGATACATGACTCATGATACATGATTCTAGATCTAGATTCATGATACACGATTTGTGATACATGATTCTAGATGCTAGATACATGATTCTAGATGCTAGATACATGATTCTAGATTCCAGATGCACGATTCTAGATACATGTTTCTAGATTCTAGATTTATGCTTATAGATCCATAATTCTAGATTCTAGATTCATGGTTTTAGATTCTAGATTTATGATTCTAGATTCATGATACATGATACATGATTCTAGACCCATGATACATGATTCTAGATTCCAGATTCAAGATATATGATTCTAGATTTATGATACATGATTCATGATACATGATTCTAGATTGTAGTGTTGTGGATTATAAGTATGTTTGTGACTCCACTTCCTCTTTTACAACGGCCCCTGCATCCGGGAATACACCCTAATCATATATATATACATAGAGAGAAAGAGAGAACCAATGTATGAGTACCACGCACAGCCTAAAGTCAGAAGGAAAGCCCCTTTTTGTGACAGCATATAAGCTTGAGTGTAATGCAAAATAAATGAGATCTACTTTGACCCTACCCTTGGTGTCAGTGTATTTTCTTCCGTGCGCACGCTAAAGCTGAACCTACTGAATTTGGACCAGGCAGTCAACTGACGAGTATACCTGAGTATACATCCATAACAGCTGGCGCCCAACGTGGGGCCTAGGCGAAAGATCCGGACAGAGCAGCGGACCCACTAGCCGGAACGAGTGGCCGGAATATCGGGAAGGGGGAGACTGCAGCTCCATAAGGTAAGAAAATTATATTATCTTACTTGACAAACTCTTCCCGTATTGCCGCCCAACGTTTTCGTCGGGACCGCTGTCCTTAAGGACGCAAGACCACTATTAAAAGCCTTGGCTCCAAGAACTCATATATGGTCTAACAAACTCCACTTGACTGCTCTGGGGAACACGGACATGTTTTCTGTTTTTTTATGAATATCGACCTAATAATCTAGTATTGATCTTCGACACCTAATGAAGGTTTGAGTCCCCATTGTGTCCGAAGTGGTGTGTTGACTAGCTATCAACCACGGATATAGAATTTGAAAATTTAAATAGAGATCATACGTCTAACAACGGTAAGAGTCCCTGTTGCGTATGCCTTTTGATTCAAATATAGATCATACGTCTAACAACGGTAAGAGTCCCTGTTGCGTATGCCCTTGAAGGATATATGTCGATATTCACATAAAGTAGACAACTTCCAATAGTCCGGCAAAATGTCAAAATGTTACTAATTCGCTAAGCCTTATTGCAATAACCCAACTTATAATCAGAAAATAAGTTTTTATTACATTTTAGACAAAATTCCGATAATCCGGAATATGCTTTAGACAAAAGTCCGATAATCCAGAATATTACCTTTTTTTCCAAAATATTGCCCAAATGAATATTACTGTTATTGCCTGTCTAATTTCAAATGGATTGGCCCCCGGATGTATTGAGGGATTTGTCTTAGCATACTTCTTTTTGTTATTTTTCTTTGTTGGGTTATACTCCAGAATATCACAAAAGGGAGGCCACTCATGGCACTCCTATAAATGACCTGTCCTAATTGTCTGTACGGGGTTACCTTGGCCATATCTAATGAGGGGTGGTGTTTAGTGGATATAGAGGACAAGGATTTCCACGCAGAAAACACTGGTTATAAAGCAATAAATTGTCAGACTGAGAGTTAAGTTTTCCAGCTAAATATACACATACATCCCACCCCAGAAACACTCATAGGGTATATATGGGAACACATTGAGGGGGGGGGGAAACAATACACGCTCAAGGATTCGGTAGTCAGGTGTAATAACTCTGCTAAAAAGCGCGTGACTCAGGCACGAAAGACCCTATAAATTTCACAATGGGGTCCAGCAATAGCACCGAGACAGGAGAATACACAGCCGCACAGATGGTGGCAGAAAGGGAAGGTAAAAAGTATGTGACAAAAAATAAGAAGTTAATGAAAGTGGCTGGAATTCATAGTGGAGGCCGTTTAGATGAAGCAGAGTGGAAACAGGTATTAGTCACCAAGAAGGGAGTTTTACAAGATGAGGGACTGCAAAAACACGCAGAAGCATGGTACAAGACAGCTAAGGGAGTGAATAAAGCAAAATGGAGGGAAAGGTTTACTGAGGAAGGAAAGTATCGTTATACAGCATGTGATCAGAAAGACAAAGAAGCAGAGGTAGAATCTAAAATGGAGCCTGCATCACCGACCGCACCCTTAGAATCTAAAATGGTGTCTGCATCACCGACCACACCCTTGGTGAGCGGACCTCCACCCTACCCCGACACCGGGACCAACTGGGATCCCCGGGGCTGGACGTGTGGGAGATGTAAATGTCAGAACCCCGACTGCCGGGAGACTTGTTACTTTTGTGGGGCCCCTAGACTTTACACCACATCAGGGACATACCCATTACTCAATCATGACAATACCCCGTACCACCCGAATAGAGGGACCAGCCAGACGCCCTCATCCAAACCACCCACCTCAAAACCCAAGCTGCCTCCCAGTCCCTATGCAGCCATCACACGTGACTTGGTAGATTTGGGTGAAGCCACATTTCCCCCTGGGTGTTTCCGACCATGACCATGACGAACAGGAGACGGGTAGCGTACATAGTGAACAAAGTAGGTACAGGCGACAGGATGAGGCAGAAGCGGCCACACAAAATCCACAACTGGCGCCAACATGGTCAAATCCACCCGTGCTCACCCCCAACCCTGCGAGTTCAGCAAGGGATGCAGATGTCACTTCCTCCAATTTTAGGGGCCGACGCACCGACCAACGTCCCAGATACGTCCCCTGGAAACCGCAGGAAACACAGGCTCTATTAAATGGTCTGCCTGATCCAGAAAAACAACCCATGCCTTTCTATAGACGCTTGTGCCAGATACAAAAGACACATGCGGCCACATGGAAGGACCTGTGCGGTCTAACTCAGATAAAGGCAGGAGACTCTTTCTGGCCAGTCATAGAGCCACATGTTACACCCGGTCATCTTGATGACATTGATAACTATGCCTCAGGGCCCCGCTTCCTTGAAAAATTAAAGGAATGGGCCACAGATCGGCTGTCTGACCAAGCCACTGCCCTACAGGATGTTACGCAGGATAAGGCAGAGTCAGTTGAGAAGTTTTACTACCGCCTTAACCAGCTCTGCACTGATTTAGGGTTTGACACACGTCTAGTCAAAACTCACGCCCAGTTATGGGGGCATGCCTTTGTCCAGGGGCTTAGGGAACCCATAAGGAAAAGCCTCATAAGCACTAGGCCCGAGTACCGAGGCATGGCAGGGGAAACTTTGTTTCAGGTAGCAAGGGGTATCGAGCAGAACCTGGCCACAAAACCTCCCAAAACCACCCTGTTACCCTATCAGCCAGGTGACTGGAATGCCCCACCCAACTTTCCCCAGTCCAGGCCGCGTCCTACGTGCTATGGATGTGGGAAATTGGGTCACCTCAAGCGGGAATGCCGCTCAGGCCGACCCCCAATGAGAACACAACCTCCCCGCAATCAGCCATACAATACTTGGTCACCACGTGACCGCCAACAAGATTGGCCACCACGTGACCCGCAAGGGGATAGGTACCCACCTGCCCCGCAACCATAGGCTGCTGGCAAACCGGTTCCACTGGTCCTGCCACACCTTACCCCGGCAGGCCCCACCCCATGTATACACATCGACATTGAGGGAACACCTATGAAGTTCCTAGTGGACACCGGCGCTGCCAGAAGTGTTATCCGACAGTCCGACCTCCCTTTCCCTAATTGTATCTCCAAAAACACGGTAGCATGCGTTGGAGTGGACGGACAATCACGCAGATCCCACCTCACTAAACCACTGCAACTCTCCCTTCAACCATCCAGGCCCATGTTAGCTCAGCTAGTAGCTTCCCCCACATGCCCGGTGAATCTTTTAGGCTCAGATCTCCTGTCGAAAATTGAAGCTACAATCACTTACCATGAGGATGGGACAGTCTCCCTTTCCTCTCCCCTACTAGAGGAAGAAACTGTCCAGATTTTTGGCCTGCTCTCACTCCCAGACACCCCTGCTTCAAGCATGGATCACACAGATCTATCAGCCGTTCCTAATGCCTTGTGGTCTACCGGACCACAGGACATTGGCCGCCTTCATGTATCCCCTGTCACGGTGCAACTCAAACCACATGCTGCTTTACCAAGAAAACCTCAATACCCTCTGTCCATCGCACAGTCTGATGCTATTACTACCCAATTAAAAGTGTATCTCACGGCAGGAGCCCTGATTCCCACTACCTCTTCATGTAACACCCCCCTTTTTCCAGTAAAGAAAAAGGTGGAGAAGGGACAACCTCCACAGTACCGCATGGTACAGGACTTACGTGCAGTAAATGAAGCAACGGTACTCGAGACCCCAATAGTACCAAACCGACACACCCTCCTTGCACAGGTACCACCCACAGCCTGCTATTTCACTGTCATTGACCTAGCAAATGCCTTCTTCAGTGTCCCACTCCACAAGGACTGCCAATACCTGTTTGCGTTCACACACAATGGCTCCCAATACACTTGGACCGTGATGCCGCAAGGAGCCCAAAACAGCCCGTCAATGTTCTCCAAAGCTATGACCTCGGTTCTGGAGCCATGGAAGCAAGCCAACTTTCAGGTGTGCCTCCTGCAATATGTGGATGACCTTCTACTGTGTGCCCCCGACCTACCTACCTGTCGAGACTCCTCAATCAACCTGTTAACCTTCCTGCACACTGCTGGGTGCAGAGCCTCTAAGAAGAAACTCCAGTTCTGCCTGCAGAAAGTTATCTTCCTAGGCCATTGTATTTCACATCAATCCAGACACCTGACGGAGGACAGGAAAAATGCCATCAGTGACCTTGCTATCCCCACGTCACACTCCCAATTGCAGGCCTTCCTAGGAGTTGTCTCCTATTGCAGGTCCTGGATATTACATGCTTCTGTCCTCATGCAACCCCTGTATGACTCTCTGAAGAATGACCCGTTCTCATTACCCCCAGAAGCAGTGACTGCTTTCTATGAACTCAAGTCATTAGTGGTCTCTTCCCCAGCATTGGGACTCCCGAACTATGCCAAGCCATTCCGCCTTTATGTCATGGAAAAGACTGGTCATGCCACTGGAGTACTCACCCAAATACATGGTGGCAAACAAAGACCCATAGGCTACTATTCAGCTCGCCTCGACCCAGTTGCCAGAGGAGCACCTTCATGCCTACGGGCCGTATTTGCAGTGCATGCCTTACTAGACAAAACCTCGGACATAGTACTGGCGCATGATCTGACTATCCTTGCTCCACATGATATTTCAGCAATACTTACACAAACTCAGCCAAAGCATTTGTCTGCTGCACGTCACCTTCGCCTCCAATGCTCTCTGCTCATCCCAGATAACGTGACTCTCTCCAGATGTATGGTACTCAACCCAGCTACTCTCCTCCCATTTCCTACCGATTCACCTATCTCTGAAGAAGAAGAAGAACAATCTCTCCTCCAACCTACACATGATTGTCTAGCGGTACTCAGCCAAGAAGCCGCCGGGTTGGAAACCATCACCGATGAACCTCTAGCAGCTCCCGACTTGACCCTTTTCGTTGATGGCTCACGATTTGCGGATGAAAGTGGACGCTTCCATACTGGCATGGCAGTTACTACTGCCCTTGAGGTACTCCTCGAAGTTCAGCTTCCACCACACATGTCTGCTCAAGAAGCCGAGCTCCAAGCTCTAATTGCAGCCTGCAATATAGCATCTGGGAAAACTGCTACCATTTACACCGATTCTAGGTACGCTTATGGTGTTGCGCACGATTTCGGACCCATCTGGAAAGCACGGGACTTTCTCACATCAAATGGACATCCAATCAAGCATCACCAAGCCATCCATCAGCTCATGGACTCCCTTCTCTTGCCCCTGGAACTGGCTATTGTCAAGGTCAAAGCACATACCAGAGCAGATACAATGGAGGCAAGGGGGAATAACCTGGCTGATATGGCCGCTAAACGTGCAGTTACACGGCCGCTAGCGGCCACAGATACACGATTTGTGATACATGATTCTAGATTCACGATACATGATTCTAGATGCTAGATACATGATTCTAGATTCCAGATGCACGATTCTAGATACATGTTTCTAGATTCTAGATTTATGCTTATAGATCCATGATTCTAGATTCATGGTTTTAGATTCTAGATTTATGATTCTAGATTCATGATACATGATACATGATTCTAGATTCTAGACCCATGATACATGATTCTAGATTCCAGATTCAAGATATATGATTCTAGATTTATGATACATGATTCATGATACATGATTCTAGATTGTAGATTCATGTTACATGATTCACGATTCACGATACATGATTCTAGATTCTAGATTCATGATACATGATTCTAGATACATGATACATGATTCTAGCTTCTAGATGCATGATACTAGATACATGATTCATGATACATGATTCTAGATTCATGATACATGATTTTAGATGCTAGATTCATGATTCTAGATACATGATTCTAGATTCTAGGTCTAGATGCATGATTCTAGGTTCTAGATCCATGATACATTATTCTAGATTCATGATTCTAAACTCATGATACTTGGTTCTGGATACATGATTCTAGATTCATGATACATGATTCTAGATTCACGATACACGATTGTAGATTCATGATTAATGATTCTAGATTCATAATACATGGTTCTAGATTCATAAAACATGATTCATGTTTCTAGATTCATGATACATTAAACTTGATTCTAGATTCATGATACATGATTCATGAGTCGAGATTCTAGATTCATGAAACATAGTTCTAGGTTCTAGATTCATGATACATGATTCATTATTCTAGATTCATAATACATGATTCTAGTTTCATGGTTCATGCATGATACATGGTTCTAGATGCATGATTCTAGATTCATGATACATGATTCTAAAATTTATAAAACACGATTCTAGATTCTAGATTCATGAAACCTGATTCTAGATACATGGCACATGATACATGATTCTAGAGTCTAGATCTAGATTCATGATACATTATTCATGGTTCTAGCTTCATGATACATGATTCTAGATCTAGATTCATAATACATTATTCTAGATTCTAGATTCATGATACATGATTCTAGATTCTAGATACATGATACATGATTCTAGATCTAGATTCATGATACATGATTCATGATACATGATTCTAGATTCATGATACATGATACATGATTCTAGATCTAGATTCATGGTACATAATTCTAGATTAAGGATACATAATACATGATTCTAGATTCATGATTCTAGGTTCTAGATTCATGATACATGATTCCAGATTAATGATACATGATACATGGTTCTAGATTCTAGATTAAGGATACATAATACATGATTCTAGATTCATGATACATGATTCTAGATTCTAGATTCATGATTTTAGATTCTAGATTCATGATACATGATTCTAGATTCACGATACATGATTCTAGATTCATGATACATGATTCTAGATTCATGATACATGATTCTAGATTCATGATACATGATTCTAGATTCATGATACATGATTCCTGATTCTAGGTTCTACATGTAGATTCATGATACATTATTCATGATTCTAGATTCATGATGCATGATACATGATTCTATATTCATGATACATGATACATTATTCTAGATTCATGATACATGATTCTAGATTCATGATTCATGATACATGACTCATGATACATGATTCTAGATCTAGATTCATGATACACGATTCGTGATACATGATTCTAGATTCACGATACATGATTCTAGATTCACGATACATGATTCTAGATGCTAGCTACATGATTCTAGATTCCAGATACACGATTCTAGATTAATGATACATGTTTCTAGATTCTAGATTTATGCTTATAGATTCATGATACATGATTAATATTTCCAGATTCATGATACATGATTAATTATTCTAGATTCATGATACATGATACATGATTCTAGATACGTGATACATAATACATGATTCTAGGTTCTAGATTCATGATACATGATACTAGATTCACTATACACGATTGTAGATTCATGATTAATGATTCTAGATTCATAATACATGGTTCTAGATTCATAAAACATGATTCTAGATTCATGATACATGATTCTAGATTCATGATACATTAAACTTGATTCTAGATTCATGATACATGATTCATGAGTCGAGATTCTAGATTCATGAAACATAATTCTAGGTTCTAGATTCATGATACATGATTCATTATTCTAGATTCATCATACATGATTCTAGTTTCATGATTCACGATACATGGTTCTAGATGCATGATTCTAGATTCTAGATTCATGATACATGATTCTAAATTTATAAAACACTATTCTAGATTCTAGATTCCTGAAACATGATTCTAGATACATGGCACATGATACATGATTCTAGAGTCTAGATTCTAGATTCATGAAACATAATTCTAGGTTCTAGATTCATGATACATGATTCATTATTCTAGATTCATCATACATGATTCTAGTTTCATGATTCATGATACATGGTTCTAGATGCATGATTCTAGATTCATGATACATGATTCTAAATTTATAAAACACGATTCTAGATTCTAGAAACCTTTTTCTAGATACATGGCACATGATACATGATTCTAGAGTCTAGATCTAGATTCATGATACATTATTCATGGTTCTAGATTCATGATACATGATTCTAGATCTAGATTCATAATACATTATTCTAGATTCATGATACATGATTCTAGATTAATGATACATGATACATGGTTCTAGATTCTAGATTAAGGATACATAATACATGATTCTAGATTCATGATACATGATTCTAGATTCATGATACTAGATTCATGAGTCATGATTCTAGATTCATCATTCTAAGTTCTAGATTCATGATACACGATACATTATTCTAGATTAATGATACATGATTCTAGATCCTAGATTCACGATACATGATTCTAGATTCACGATACATGACTCTAGATTCATGATACATGATTCTAGATTCATGATACATGATTCTAGATTCATGATACATGATTCCTGATTCTAGGTTCTACATGTAAAATCATGATACATTATTCATGATTCTAGATTCATGATGCATGATACATGATTCTATATTCATGATACATAATACATGATTCTAGATTCATGATACATGACTCATGATACATGATTCTAGATCTAGATTCATGATACACGATTTGTGATACATGATTCTAGATTCACGATACATGATTCTAGATGCTAGATACATGATTCTAGATTCCAGATGCACGATTCTAGATTCATGGTTTTAGATTCTAGATTTATGATTCTAGATTCATGATACATGATACATGATTCTAGATTCTAGACCCATGATACATGATTCTAGATTCCAGATTCAAGATATATGATTCTAGATTTATGATACATGATTCATGATACATGATTCTAGATTGTAGATTCATGTTACATGATTCACGATTCACGATACATGATTCTAGATTCTAGATTCATGATACATGATTCTAGATACATGATACATGATTCTAGCTTCTAGATGCATGATACTAGATACATGATTCATGATACATGATTCTAGATTCATGATTTTAGATGCTAGATTCATGATTCTAGATACATGATTCTAGATTCTAGGTCTAGATGCATGATTCTAGGTTCTAGATCCATGATACATTATTCTAGATTCATGATTCTAAACTCATGATACTTGGTTCTGGATACATGATTCTAGATTCATGATACATGATTCTAGATTCACGATACACGATTGTAGATTCATGATTAATGATTCTAGATTCTAGATTCATAATACATGGTTCTAGATTCATAAAACATGATTCATGTTTCTAGATTCATGATACGTTAAACTTGATTCTAGATTCATGATACATGATTCATTATTCTAGATTCATCATACATGATTCTAGTTTCATGGTTCATGCATGATACATGGTTCTAGATGCATGATTCTAGATTCATGATACATGATTCTAAATTTATAAAACACGATTCTAGATTCATGAAACCTGATTCTAGATACATGGCACATGATACATGATTCTAGAGTCTAGATCTAGATTCATGATACATTATTCATGGTTCTAGCTTCATGATACATGATTCTAGATCTAGATTCATAATACATTATTCTAGATTCTAGATTCATGATACATGATTCTAGATTCTAGATACATGATACATGATTCTAGATCTAGATTCATGATACATGATTCATGATACATGATTCTAGATTCATGATACATGATACATGATTCTAGATCTAGATTCACGGTACATAATTCTAGATTAAGGATACATAATACATGATTCTAGATTCATGATTCTAGGTTCTAGATTCATGATACATGATTCCAGATTCTAGATTCATGATTTTAGATTCTAGATTCATGAGTCATGATTCTAGATTCTAGATTCATTATTCTAAGTTCTAGATTCATGATACACGATACATTATTCTAGATTAATGATACATGATTCTAAATTCTAGATTCACGATACATGATTCTAGATTCATGATACATGATTCTAGATTCATGATACATGATTCTAGATTCATGATACATGATTCTAGATTCATGATACATGATTCTAGATTCATGATACATGATTCCTGATTCTAGGTTCTACATGTAGATTCATGATACATTATTCATGATTCTAGATTCATGATGCATGATACATGATTCTATATTCATGACACATAATACATGATTCTAGATTCATGATACATGATTCTAGATCTAGATTCATGATACACGATTTGTGATACATGATTCTAGATGCTAGATACATGATCCTAGATTCCAAATGCACGATTCTAGATTCTAGATACATGTTTCTAGATTCTAGATTTATGCTTATAGATTCATAATTCTAGATTCATGGTTTTAGATTCTAGATTTATGCTTATAGATTCATAATTCTAGATTCATGGTTTTAGATTCTAGATTTATGATTCTAGATTCATGATACATGATTCTAGATTCTAGACCCATGATACATGATTCTAGATTCCAGATTCAAGATATATGATTCTAGATTTATGATACATGATTCATGATACATGATTCTAGATTGTAGATTCATGTTACATGATTCACGATTCACGATACATGATTCTAGATTCATGATACATGATTCTAGATACATGATACATGATTCTAGCTTCTAGATGCATGATACTAGATACATGATTCATGATACATAATTCTTGATTCATGATACATGATACATGATTCTAGATTCTATGTCTAGATGCATGATTCTAGGTTCTAGATCCATGATACATTATTCTAGATTCATGATTCTAAACTCATGATACTTGGTTCTGGATACATGATTCTAGATTCATGATACATGATACATGATTCTAGATTCATGATACATGATTCCTGGTTCTAGATGTAGATTCATGATACATTATTCATGATTCTAGATCTAGATTCATGATACATGATTTATGATTCTAGATTCATGATACATAATGCATTATTCTAGATCCATGATTTATAATACATGATTCTAGATTCATGATACATGATTCTAGATCTAGATTCATGATACGTGATTCACAATTCAAGATTCATGATACATGATTCTAGATTCATGATACATGATACATGATTCTAGATTCTAGACCCATGATATATGATTCTAGATTCCAGATTCAAGATATATGATTCTAGATTTATGATACATGATTCATGATACATTATTCTAGATTGTAGATTCATGTTACATGATTCACGATTCACGATACATGATTCTAGATTCTAGATTCATGATACATGATTCTAGATTCATGATACATGATTCTAGATTCATGATTCATGATACATAATTCTAGATTCATGATACATGATTATAGATTTATGATACATGATTCTAGATACATGATTCCTGATTCGAGGTTATAGATGTAGATTAATGATACATTATTCATGATTCTAGATTCATGATACATAATACATTATTCTAGATTCATGATACATGATTCTAGATTCATGATACATGATTAATATTTCATGATTCATGTTACATGATTAATTATTCTAGATTCATGATTTATGATACATGATTCTAGATACGTGATACATGATTCTAGGTTCTAGATTCATGACACATGATTCTAGATTCACGATACACAATTGTAGATTCATGATTAATGGTTCTAGATTCTAGATTAATATTTCTAGATTCATGATACATGATTAATTATTCTAGATTCATGATTCATGATTCTAGATTCTAGATACGTGATACATGAGACATGATTCTAGGTTCTAGATTCATGATACATGATTCTAGATTCACGATACACGATTGTAGATTCATGATTAATGATTCTAGATTCTAGATTCATAATACATGGTTCTAGATTCATAAAACATGATTCATGTTTCTAGATACATTAAACTTGATTCTAGATTCATGATACATGATTCATGAGTCGAGATTCTAGATTCATGAAACATAGTTCTAGGTTCTAGATTCATGATACATGATTCATTATTCTAGATTCATCATACATGATTCTAGTTTCATGGTTCATGATACATGATTCTAGATGCATGATTCTAGATTCATGATACATGATTCTAAATTTATAAAACACGATTCTAGATTCTAGATTCATGAAACCTGATTCTAGATACATGGCACATGATACATGATTCTAGAGTCTAGATCTAGATTCATGATACATTATTCATGGTTCTAGATTCATGATACATGATTCTAGATCTAGATTCATAATACATTATTCTAGATTCTAGATTCATGATACATGATTCTAGATTCTAGATACATGATACATGATTCTAGATCTAGATTCATGATACATGATTCATGATACATGATTCTAGATTCATGATACATGATACATGATTCTAGATCTAGATTCATGGTACATGATTCATGATTCATAATTCTAGATTAAGGATACATAATACATGATTCTAGATTCATGATTCTAGGTTCTAGATTCATGATACATGATTCTAGATTAATGGTACATAATACATGGTTCTAGATTCTAGATTAAGGATACATAATACATGATTCTAGATTCATGATACATGTTTCTAGATTCATGATTCATGATTTTAGATTCTAGATTCATTATTCTAAGTTCTAGATTCATGATACACGATACATTATTATTCATGATACATGATTCTAGATTCATGATACATGATTCCTGATTCTAGGTTCTACATGAAGATTCATGATACATTATTCATGATTCTAGATTCATGATGCATGATACATGATTCTATATTCATGATACATGATACATTATTCTAGATTCATGATACATGATTCTAGATTCATGATTCATGATACATGACTCATGATACATGATTCTAGATCTAGATTCATGATACACGATTCGTGATACATGATTCTAGATTCACGATACATGACTCTAGATTCACGATACATGATTCTAGATGCTAGCTACATGATTCTAGATTCCAGATACACGATTCTAGATTAATGATACATGTTTCTAGATTCTAGATTTATGCCTATAGATTCATAATTCTAGATTCATGGTTTTAGATTCTAGATTTATGATTCTAGATTCATGATACATGATTAATATTTCTAGATTCATAATACATGATTAATTATTCTAGATTCATGATACATGATACATGATTCTAGATATGTGATACATAATACATGATTCTAGGTTCTAGATTCATGATACATGATACTAGATTCACTATACACGATTGTAGATTCATGATTAATGATTCTAGATTCATAATACATGGTTCTAGATTCATAAAACATGATTCTAGATTCATAAAACATGATTCTAGATTCATGATACATTAAACTTGATTCTAGATTCATGATACATGATTCATGAGTCGAGATTCTAGATTCATGAAACATAATTCTAGGTTCTAGATTCATGATACACGATTCATTATTCTAGATTCATCATACATGATTCTAGTTTCATGATTCACGATACATGGTTCTAGATGCATGATTCTAGATTCTAGATTCATGATACATGATTCTAAATTTATAAAACACTATTCTAGATTCTAGATTCCTGAAACATGATTCTAGATACATGGCACATGATACACGATTCTAGAGTCTAGATCTAGATTCATGATACATGATTCTAGATCTAGATTCATAATACATTATTCTAGATTCTAGATTCATGATACATGATTCTAGATACATGATACATGATTCTAGATCTAGATTCATGATTCATGATACATGATTCTAGATTCTAGATACATGATACATGATTCTAGATCTAGATTCATGGTACATGATTCATGATTCATAATTCTAGATTCAGGATACATAATACATGATTCTAGATTCATGATACATGATTCTAGATTCATGATTCATGATTCTAGATTCATTATTCTAGGTTCTACATTCATGATACACGATACATGATTCTAGTTTCACGATACATGATTCTAGATTCATGATACATGATTCTAGATTCATGATACATGATTCTAGATTCATGATACATGATTCTAGATTCATGATACATGATTCCTGATTCTAGGTTCTAGATGTAGATTCATGATACATTATTCATGATTCTAGATTAATGATGCATGATACATGATTCTATATTCATGATACATAATACATTATTCTAGATTAATGATTCATGATGCATGATTCTAGATTCATGATACATGATTCTAGGTTCTAGATGTAGATTCATGATACATTATTCATGATTCTAGATTCATGACTCTAGATCATGATTCATGATACATTATTCTAGATTCATGATACATAGTACATTATTCTAGATTCATGATACATGATTCTAGATACATGATTCTTACATAGTTACATAGTTACATAGTTACATAGTTTGTACGGTTGAAAAAAGACACATGTCCATCAAGTTCAACCAAGGGATGGGAAAGGGGAAGTGGGATGGGAACGGGGAAGTAAAAAATTTCTACACATAGCAGTTAATATTTTTTTGTTCTAGGAAATTATCTAAGCCTTTTTTAAAGCCATCTACTGTCCCTGCTGTGACCAGCTCCTGCGGTAGGCTATTCCATAGATTCACAGTTCTCACAGTAAAGAAGGCTTGTCGCCTCTGCAGGTTGAACCTTTTTTTCTCCAGACGGAGGGAGTGCCCCCTTGTTTTTTGAGGGGGTTTTACATGGAACAGGATTTCACCATATTTTTTGTATGCGCCATTCATATATTTATATAAGTTAATCATGTCCCCCCTTAGTCGTCTTTTCTCAAGGCTAAATAGGTTTAGTTCTTTTAATCTTTCCTCATAACTTAGATTCTCCATGCCCCTTATTAGCTTCGTTGCTCTTCTTTGTATTTTTTCCAACTCCAGGACATCCTTTCTATGAACTGGAGCCCAGAACTGGACTGCATATTCTAGATGAGGCCTCACTAATGCTTTGTAAAATGGTAATATTACATCCCTGTCCCGCGAGTCCATGCCTCTTTTGATACACGACAATATCCTGCTGGCCTTTGAAGCAGCTGATTGACACTGCATGCTGAAATTTAGTTTATGATTTACAAGTACACCCAGATCCTTCTCAACAATTGACTCCCCCAGTGTAGCTCCCCCTAGGACATATGATGCTTGCAGGTTTTTCGTACCCAGATGCATAACTTTACATTTATCTACATTAAACTTCATTTGCCAAGTGGACGCCCAAACAATTAGTTTGTTTAAATCTGCCTGCAATTCACAAACATCTTCCATAGTCTGAACTATATTGCATAGCTTGGTGTCATCTGCAAAAATAGAAATAGTGCTATTAATCCCATCCTCTATATCATTAATAAATAAGTTGAATAATAGTGGTCCCAGCACTGAACCCTGGGGTACACCACTTATAACTGGGGACCATTCAGAGTAGGAATCATTGACCACAACTCTCTGGATACGGTCCTTGAGCCAATTCTCAATCCAATTACAAACTATACTTTCTAAACCTATAGTCCTTAATTTACCCATTAGATGTCTATGAGGGACAGTGTCAAATGCCTTTGCAAAGTCCAAAAACACTATATCCACAGCGGCCCCTCTGTCTAGGCTTCTGCTTACCTCTTCATAAAAACAAATCAGGTTGGTTTGACAGCTTCTGTCCTTTGTAAAACCATCCTGGCTGTCACTTATAATACTATTTATTGTCACATAATTCTGTATATAGTCCCTCAATAGCCCCTCAAACATTTTCCCCACATTTGATGTTAAGCTTACCGGTCTATTATTACCCGGCGAAGACCTAGAGCCCTTTTTGAAAATAGGCACCACATTTGCCCTGCGCCAGTCCCTTGGCACTATACCACTCATGAGAGACTCTCTAAATATTATGAAGAGGGGGACAGAAATAACTGAACTAAGCTCTTTAAGAACTCTAGGGTGTAACCCATCTGGTCCCGGGGCCTTGTGTACATTTATTTTATTTAATTTAGCTTGGACCATATCTACATTCATCCAATTCAGTATATCAACTGATATATTAACAGCACCGGCAGCGGCTACATCAGCTGCTCCTTCTTCTGTTGTATATACAGAGCGGAAGAACCCATTTAGTAACTCTGCCTTCTCTTGATCCCCTGTGACCAACTCCCCATTACCACTATCTAAGGGTCCTACATGTTCAGACCTGGGCTTTTTTGCATTTATATGCTTGAAGAATTTTTTTAGGATTTGTTTTACTATCCTTGGCCACCTGCCTTTCATTTTGTATTTTTGCTGATTTTATTACATTTTTACAGATTTTATTAAGCTCTTTATATTTTACAAAGGCTGCAGATGTACCCTCAGATTTGTATTTTTTAAATGCCCTTTTTTTTGTCATGTATTGCCCCTTTCACAGAAGGTGTAAGCCATGTGGGGTTTAATTTTAGTCGTTTATACTTGTTACCTGTAGGAATACATTTTGCACTATAATTACCCAAAGTAGATTTTAAAATCTCCCATTTATCATTTGTCCCATTATTTGACATTAGTTCTTCCCAGTCTATATCCTGAATTGCCGCCCTCATCCTGGGGAAATTGGCTTTCTTAAAATTAAATGTTTTTGTCCTCCCAGCCATCCTGATTCTGGATTCTAGATTCATGATACATAATAAATGATTCTAGATTCTAGAATTATGATACATGATTCTAGATTAATGATACGATGCATGATTCTAGATTCATGATACATAATACGATACATTATTCTAGATTCCAGATTCATGATACGAGATACTAGATACATGATGCATCAAATATGATTCTAGATCATTGATACACGATTCTAGATTCATGATACATGATTCTAGCTTCTAGATGCATGATACTAGATACATGATTCATGATACATGATTCTAGATTCATGATACATGATTTTAGATGCTAGATTCATAAAACATGATACATGATTCTAGATTCTAGGTCTAGATGCATGATTCTAGGTTCTAGATCCATGATACATTATTCTAGATTCATGATTCTAAACTCATGATACTTGGTTCTTGATACATGATTCTAGATTCATGATACATGATTCATGATTCTAGATTCATGATACATGATTCCTGATTCTAGGTTCTAGATGTAGATTCATGATACATTATTCATGATTCTAGATCTAGATTCATGATACATGATTTATGATTCTAGATTCATGATACATAATGCATTATTCTAGATCCATGATACATAATACATGATTCTAGATTCATGAAACATGATTCTAGATCTAGATTCATGATACGTGATTCACAATTCAAGATTCATGATACATGGTTCTAGATTCATGATACATGATTCTAGATTCATGATACATGATTCTAGATTCATGATACATGATTCTAGATTCATGATACATGATACTAGATTCTAGATTCATGATACATGATTCTAGCTTCTAGATGCATGATACATGATTCTAGATTCTAGATGCATGATACATGATTCTAGATTCATGATATATGATTCATGATTCTAGATACATGATTCTAGATTCTAGTTCTAGATTCCAGATTCTAGGTTCTAGATCTAGATTCATGACACATGATTCATGACTCTCTAGATTCATGATACATGATTCTAGATTCATGATACATTATTCATGTTTCTAGATCTAGATTCATGATACATGATTCTAGATCTAGATTCATGACACATGATTCATGATTCTAGATTCATGATATATGATACATGATTCTATATACATGATTCTAGATCTAGATTCATGATACATTATTCTAGATTCATGATTCTAGATCTAGATTCATGATACATGATACTAGATTCTAGATTCATGATACACGATTCTAGCTTCTAGATGCATGATACATGATTCTAGATTCTAGATGCATGATACATGATTCTAGATTCATGATATATGATTCATGATTCTAGATACATGATTCTAGATTCTAGTTCTAGATTCATGATTTTAGGTTCTTGAGCTAGATTCATGATACATTATTCTAGATTCATGATTCTAGATTCATGATTCATGATTCTAGTTCATGATATATGATACATGATTCTAGATTAATGATACATGATTCTAGATTCATGATACATTATACATGATACATGATTCTAGATCTAGATTCATGATACATGATTCCTGATTCTAGGTTCTAGATGTAGATTCATGATACATTATTCATGTTTCTAGATCTAGATTCATGATTTATGATTTATGATTTATGATTCATGATTCATGAATCTAGAATCATGAATCATGTATCATTAATCATAAAGCATAAATAATGAATAATTAATCATGTATCATGAATCTAGAAACTAGAATCATGTATCATAAATCTAGAATCATGTATCATGAATCTAGAATCAGGTATCATGAATCTAGAATCATGTATCATGAATCTAGAATCAGGTATCATGAATCTAGAATCAGGTATATTGTAGATTCATGATTCTATATTCATGATACATAATACATTATTCTAGATTCACGATACACAATACATGATTCTAGATACATGATTCTAGATTCATGATACATGATTCTAGATTCATGATACATGATTCTAGATTCATGATACATGATTCTAGTTTCATGATACATGATACATGAGTCTAGTTTCATGATACATGATTCTAGTTTCATGATACGATACATGATTCTAGATTCCAGATTCATGATACTAGATACTAGATGCATGATTCATCAAACATGATTCTAGATTCATGATACATGGTTCTAGATTCATGACACATGATACATGATACTAGATTCTAGATTCATGATACATCATTCTAGCTTCTAGATGCATGATACATGATTCTAGATTCATGATATATGATACATGATTCTAGATACATGATTCTAGATTCTAGATCTAGATTCATGATTCTAGGTTCTAGATCTAGATTCATGATGCTAGATCTAGATACATGATTCATGATACATGATTCTAGATTCATGATACATGATTCTAGATTCATGATACATTATACATTATACATGATACATGATTCTAGATTTAGATTCATGATACATGATTCCTGATTCTAGGTTCTAGATCTAGATTCATGATACATTATTCATGTTTCTAGATCTAGATTCATGATACATGATTTTAGATCTAGATTCATGATACATAATACATTATTCTAGATTCTAGATTCATGATACATGATTCTAGATTCATGATACATGATTCTAGATCTAGATTCATGGTACATGATTCATGATTCTAGATTCTTGATTCAGGATACATAATACATTATTCTTGATTCATGATTCTAGGTTCTAGAGTCATGATTCTAGGTTCTAGATTCATGCTACATGATTCTAGCTTAATGATACATGATTCTAGATTCTAGATTAAGGATACAAAATACATGATTCTAGATTTATGATACATGTTTCATAATTGAGCTCTTTGGCATTAACTCAACTCACCGTGTTTGGAGGAAGAGAAATGCTGCCTATGACCCAAAGAACACTGTCCCCACTGTCAAGCATGGAGGTGGAAACATTATGTTTTGGGGGTGTTTCTCTGCTAAGGGCACAGGACTACTTCACCGCATCAATGGGAGAATGGATGGAGCCATGTACCATCAAATCCTGAGTGACAACCTCCTTCCCTCCACCAGGACATTAAAAATGGCTCGTGGCTGGGTCTTCCAGCACGACAATGACCCGAAACATACAACCAAGGCAACAAAGGAGTGGCTCAAAAAGAAGCACATTAAGGTCATGGAGTGGCCTAGCCAGTCTCCAGACCTTAATCCCATCGAAAACTTATGGAGGGAGCTGAAGATCCGAGTTGCCAAGCGACAGCCTCGAAATCTTAATGATTTACAGATGATCTGCAAAGAGGAGTGGGCCAAAATTCCATCTAACATGTGTGCAAACCTCATCATCAACTACAAAAAAACGTCTGACTCATGTGCTTGCCAACAAGGGTTTTGCCACCAAGTATTAAGTCTTGTTTGCCAAAGGGATCAAATACTTATTTCTCTGTGCACAATGCAAATAAATATATATAATTTTGACTATGCGATTTTCTTTTTTTTTTTAAATATAATCTATCTCTCACTGGTAAAATTAACCTAGCCTAAAAATTCTAGACTGTTCATGTCTTTGACAGTGGGCAAACTTACAAAATCAGCAAGGGATCAAATACTTTTTTCCTTCACTGTATGTATGTATGTATGTATGTATGTATGTATGTATGTATGTAAGTATGTATGTGTGTGCAGTATGTATGTGTGCAGCATGTATGTATGTGTGCAGCATGCATGTGTGCAGTATGTATGTATGCATGTGTGCAGTATGTATGTATGTATGTATGTATGTGTGCAGTATTTATGTGTGAAGTATTTATGTATGTGTGCAGTATGTATGTGTGCAGTATGCATGTGTGCAGTATGTATGTATGTATGAATGTGTGTGCAGTATGTATGTGTGTGCAGTATGTATGTGTGCAGTATGTATGTATGTGTCCATTGTGTATATATGTAGTGTGTGGGATGTATGTATGTGTGCAGCATGTATGTATGTGTGCAGTATGTATGTATTTGTGCAGTACGTATGTATGTATTTGTGCAGTATGTGTGTGCAGTATGTATGTATGTATATATGTATGTGTGCAGTATGTATGTTTGCACTGTGTGTATATGTAGTGCGTGGGCAGTATGTATGCATGTGTGCTTTATATATGTACGCAGTGTGTGTATATGTAGCGTGTGGGCAATATATATGTATGCAGTGTGTGTATAGTATATGCAGTATGTATGTGTGCAGTGTGTTAATATGTAGTATGTGTGCATTATGTATATGTATATATGTATGTGTGCAGTGTGTGGATGTAAGGTGTGCAGTATGTACGTACGTACGTACGTACGTACGTACGTACATACGTACGTACGTACGTACGTACGTATGTGTGTATATGTAGTGTGTGTATTTTAATGTGTGTATATGTAGTATGTAGATATATCTTCGGTGATCCATATCGCACTCTCTTTATAAATTGCAACGATCTTCCTAGAGTACGTATTGTCTGCAAGTTTTAGTGCCGCAGCCTTGAACTGAACATTACAAAAAGGAAAAATGAACAGTTGACCTGAACCTATAATTATAATTTTTAATTATTATCACTTTCTAATTCACAATTATCACAGCTAACCTGGTTATATTAATGTTTTAAGTTCGAGAATCATGTTATTCTCAATTTTCAAAAACTTTCCGTAAAAATTTCTGTTCTGTCCGTGATTTTGGGCAAACTTGTCCAGAAAAAAATAAATTGGTGGTTGACAACCCTGACCCACACCGATCAGCTATTTTGAAGGGGGTGCAGCACTCGTCCGAGCGCTTCTTCACCTTCATTTCTACATGCTCATCGACACACATTTAGCGGTGATTTACTTTTATTGCAGCCTTTTCTCCAATTGAAGTTTATCGTCACAAAGGCTGCAAAACCAGGGAATCACCGCTGCGTGTCGACGATTCACAGTGAGCAAGAAGAAATAAAGGGGAAGCAGCGCTCATATGACTCCCAGCACTCATCCCCATACATAACCAATAATAGATCCTTGTGAAAGGAGCAAAAGCGTGCCGATCAACAAACTGTTTTGTGGATCAGCGCTCACTTTCATAGTCCTTGTTGGGCCGTGTAAAAGGACCCTAGAGAAATGCAATAGTTGAAGAAGTTTCTGTATTTCTTTGTCAATACACTAACGTTGGTGTTTCTTGGTTTTCTGGGTCCCCTGATGCTCCTTTATTTATAATCTGGGGTCATGTCTGTCGTCTATAACAATGTCGCATCACGCTGTGGTAATGTGGGATTGTTATGGACGATACTCAATGGCACTAGATTATAAAAGAAAAGCAGCATCAGGGGACTCAGAAACCATTAGTGGTGGAACAGCCAAGAATCAGCAACGTAAGTGTATGACTGACAATGTGTCTTATGTGTTCATGTTCTGTTAATATGATCTTTTAAAATAAAACGTGTGATTTTAGCACGAGAACATCACCACCAGTCGCCGTTATCTTTTGATGACGGCTGTATTCAAAGCTCAGTTACCCCTGCCACCTTTATACGGCAGGTGGAGGTAAAGGGATTAAGGATAGGCCACTACTTATGGGCCAGTGCAGTATGCTTGCCCGCCAGGCTAAAATTTGCCAGTCAGCCCCTGCCTGCAGCCCATAAGACGCTGGGACAGGATCCCTGCGAAGCCCACAAGATGACTTGACTGGATCACGCCGGCCTATGCAAGGGTCCTGTCGCGGTGTGTGGCACCATCTACAAAGGGGGAATTGTGTGGCACCATCTACAGGGGCAGTGTGTAGCACTATCTACAGGGTTTATGTGTGTGGATAGCACTAACTATAGGGGCCATAGTCTTATAGATATCGCCGAGATATATCTATACTTTTTTTTGGGGGGCGGGGTAAACATATTTCTTGGGGCTTGTGCCCCTGATCTTTTAAGACCCTAGCAACGCCCCTGCACAGGGAGATGTGCTTCCGACAACGATAATATTTTACACATTTAAAACTATACGATCAGCAGATGAATGAGCGTTTGCTCGTTCATCTTCTGATCGCTGCCCTGTTTAAACAGGGCAATTATCGGGAACGAGCGTTCTTTGAAAGCTTGTCTGCCCGATAATCACCCAGTGTAAAAGGGTCTTAACCCCTTAAGGACACATCCTGGTTTTCGCCTTATGGACCAGGCCATTTTTTTCAAAACTGATGTCACTTTATGTGGTAATAACTTTGGAATGCTTTCACCTATCCAAGCGATGCTGAGATTGTATTCTCGTGACACATTGGACTTTAAGTTAGTGGTAACATTTGGTCGATTACATTCACTGTTTATTTGTAAACAACACCAAAATTTAGAGAACATTTGTAGAAATTAGCATTATTCTAAATTTAAATGTATCAGCTTGAACTTTAGCAGCGATTCATCACATTTTCAAGAAAATGTCAAAAGGCTATTTTTTTAGGGACCAGTTCAATTCTAAAGTGACTTTGAGGGCACGATATATTCGAAACCTCCATAATTCACCCCATTTTAAAATCTGCAACCCTCAAAGTATTAAAAAACGCTTTTAAAAAGTTTATTAACCCTTTAGGCGCGTCACAGGAATTACAGCAAAATGGAGGTGAAATTTACAAATATTTTTTTTTTTTTGCAGAAAATCAGTTTTTAATAAAAAAAATTCTGTAACACAGAAGGTTTTACCAGAGAAATGCAACTCAATATTTATTGTCCATATTCTGCAGTTCTTAGAAATATCCCACGTGTCCCTAGTGTGGTAATGGACTGAAACATGGGCATCAGAAGCAAAGGGGCACCTAGTGGATTTTGTGGCCTTTTTATTAGAATATATTTTAGGTACCATGTCAGGTTTAAAGAGGTCTTGGGGTGCCAAAACAGTGGAAAAGTGACCCCATTTAGGAAATGACACCCCTCAAGGAACCTATCTAAGGGTATAGTTAGCATTTTGACCACACAGGTTTTTTGAAGAAATTATTGGAAGCAGGCCATGAAAATGAAAATTTAAATTTTTTTTCAATAAAATTTAGGTTTAGCTATTTTTTTTTTTTCATTTCCACAAGAACTAAAGGAGAAAAAGCCCCACAACATTTGTAGAGCAGTTTCTCCTGAGTATAACAATGCCCCATATGTGGTTATAAACTGCTATTTGGACACAGGGCTTTGAAGGGAAGGAGTGATATTTGGCATTCAGATTTTGCTAGGTTGGTTTGCCGCGCCGTGTCACATTTGCAAAGCCCCTGTGGGACCAAAATAGTGGAAACACCCCAAAAGTGACCCCATTTAGAGAACTACACCCCGCAAGGAACTTATCTAAGGGTAAAGTTAGCATTTTGACCCCACAGGTCTTTTGTCTGAATTTATTTGAATTAGGCCGTAATTACTGGTATTTCAATATATAATGTGGGGGCATGTGTAAATTGTGAAAAGCAAATCAGAGTATAATAAAAGGGTACATAAATAATAAAATTAATAATTTATAGATGTGTGGTAAGCCTTGAAGCAATCCTTTATGCACAGGCCAGGTTTGTCGGGGCAGGTGTCGCACTGATAAGTGGTGTCCCTTCTTATGCCCCTTTTGCTACACACTTTTTTGGGGATCTTCCCTTCTTTTGCAGTTTGGGGAACGATGCTGGAAAAGTGTTGCACTGGTACAATACGGGCGCCCCCGCTTTCAGCAGATGTGCTTGGGCCGTCCCCTGCCTGGTTTTCAAACACAAGCACCTTGATAATCTCCTCTTCAAAATTAAGGAATGACCATGACCGGCCTACACATTTGGATAGTATGTAAGCGTTATACAATGCCATCTGTACCATGTGCACGGCCACCTTTTCCTCATGGCACTATAGGGCTTCAGCACTTGATCTGAGAGATCAGCCCCTCCCATGTACTTGTTATAGCCCACAATGCAATCTGGCTTGTGGGTCACTGTGGTGGTAACTTGAACAGGGACAGGGGCGCTGCCGTTCCCATGTATTGTAGTCAAGAGAAGGATATCCCTCTTGTCCTTATACTTGACGAAGAACACGTTCTCGCTGCATAATGCACGGGATCACTTATCTGGGGGGTTGCCTCAACTGATGTCCTGGGTCGCCTTTGCGGGGGTTCCTCATCACCTAATGATGAGGAGGAGGACAAGATGTATGGGGCGAATTCCTCTTCTCCCTCGCTGGCGGAATCGGTGTCAGAGGCCAGGATGGCGAATGCCTCCTGTGCTGAATAGACCCTTTGGGATGATTGGAACATTTTTATTAGGGGGGTGTGTAATGCTTGAACACGTGTAACACTGACTTTATTTTTACACAGGGGGTTGTGTGTTGTGCTTTTACACGTGTATTTCAAAATTACTGAATAAAAAAATAAGAAAAGAGAGAAATAAAAGTTTAGAAAAAAAATGAAGTATAAAAAATTTACTGAACAAACTTCAGTAACAAAAAATTATGGCAATATAAAACTGTAAAGAATTTCCAGACTACCTGACACTAACTAAAATGTAGTGACGTTGAATCTGCTAAAAAAAAATGTAGTATAAAAACTACTGCACTAAATTTAGGCTAAAACTACGCTATGCAAAATTTAGTGAAGAACTTCAGTAAAAAAACTGAATGTCCGTCACTAACTGATGCTAAATCTGTAACGCTATATATTAGTGCTAAAAAAACTGTAGTATAAAAATTATACTGCACTAATTTTGACAAACTATAAAGCTACAGTAACCACTGACACTAAATGTAACACTATATTTTAGAAAAAATTAGTATAAGAAATATACTACAGTATATTAACACTAACTTTAGACAAATTCTATAGCTAAAACGACCTAAAATGCTATGTCATTTTCTTCATTATAAAACGTGCGCTTACCTATACATCCCCTACCCTAACGCCCTACCTATGCAGGTACTAGCTACCCCTAAACTACCGCTACCCTAACGTCCTACCTATACAGGTACTAGCTACACCTAAACTACCGCTACCCTAACGTCGTACCTATGTAGGTACTAGCTACCCCTAAACTACCGCTACCCTAATATACTACCTACGCAGGGCAGGTACCAGCTACACCTAACTATATTTGAATTAACTTTTTTTTTCTTTTACTTTTTTACAGTTTTATATATATATATATAGGCCCAAAAAAACCTCTGTCAACAAACAGGGACTGGGAAATTTAGGAATCACTAGTGCTGCTGCTAGAAAAATTTTTTTTAAAAATCAGCAGCAGCACAGTTGATGATGGTGATTACAGTGAGTGATCACACAGCAAGATGCAGAGGAGGACGATTTGAGCACAAAAGGTATGAGTGAGGGTAAGTATTCGGTTCACAGACTATCACACCAGCTCTGCTCGCCGTTCCTAACTGGAATGAGGTGGGCAGAGCTGGTGCAGGGTATTTGAAACGCCCGCCATGGCTACGATTGGTTGGTCTATGAAGACCGACCAATGGTAGCGATCGGGGGGATCTCTACTGCCTTACAAGTACATGGTAGGGATTGGTGCCGTCCTAGACAACACCAATCCCCACCGTATCACTGTCCCCTGCGGCACAGTGATGGGTTATAGCCGCAATTGGCCAGTCTGAACTGACCGACCAATCGCAGCGATCGCCGATGCGGGGGGCGCCACCCCCCCGGGCCACGTTTAAAGATGACCTGCTGTCAGGGATCCTTAATATGGCAGAATAAAAGAGGCCTAAGACCTTCTTGTCAGCTTCAAACACTGCAATTGTATGGTTTTTTGATTTATTTTTTTTACAGCCAAAATAAAAAAAAGAATCCGTGTGCCGCCAAACAACCTCATGCGATGGCTATGTTCACACGGAGTATTTTGACGAGTTTTTGGACGCGGAAACTGCGTCACAAAACGGCCCGAAAATGCCTCCCATTGATTTCAATGGGAGGCATCGGCGTCTTTTTCCCGCGAGCAGTAAAACTGCCTCGCGGGAAAAAGAAGCGACATGCCCTATCTTCGAGCGTTTCCGCCTCTGACTTCAATGGGAGGCAGAGAAAGCGTATTTCGCTGTATTTTATGCCCGCGGCGCTCAATGGCCGCGGGCGAAAAACGGCGCGAGAAACTCAGCGAAAATCGGCATGCAGGGAGTGGAAAATCTGCCTCAAACTTCCAAACGGAATTTTGAGGCAGATATTCCTCCTGCAAAATACTCCGTGTGAACATAGCCTAAAGTTCCATTCTACTCTGTGTGTGCAATAAGAAAAACGGAGCCGTAATATGGACATGTGCATTAGGCCTAAGACTTTTGTTTATGCTTTTCTTCTGTTTAGGATACTGTCCTGTGAAGAAGCCTTAAAATGATTTGTGGTATCTTTTATTTCTTCTTTTTTCTAGGTGGTAGAAGCCAATATATTTTCGGCAGACTCATTAGCTGAACATTTCAATGGACAGGATGCAGTTGTGTCTTGTCTAGGATTCCCATATAAAATGATCTCATCAATAAGTGGCTACACAGATTCCATGACCGCCATTGTGGGTGCCATGCGACAGACTGGAGTTAAGCGGATGGTGACAATGACCTCCTGGTACACAGACAGTATGTATCTACAGCACCAGCATTCATCTTCTTATTCTGTGGTTAGTAGACAAACAAGAGAAGTTATCCCTAGGCTTATTATGACTTCTATTAGGCCGAGTACAAACAATGCTGAACTGTTAAGTATTTTTGTTGTGCATTTCTGCACTAAAAATGTGCAAAGCTTTTTTTTTTTAATTCCATTAAATTTCTGTTAAAATAATCAGTGCGTAAATTTTAAAATACGTATACAGACACAGGAGCAGGTCAGTGAGCAGGCAGTTCAATATACACACCTCAACGTTGACATTGTAACATCAAGAAGGAAAAGTTTTGAAATTGTGGAAATCTCAGGATCGATAGACATGTTAATGATATCCAAATGATAAAGAGATGAAAACAGACCATGGTAGCATGTTTAGGCCACGCAGGCTGCTCACAGTAGCACAAGCAACAGGCAGGCTGGCGTTTTCCTGCTGAAAAACGGTTTGTAGGACACATTGGAGAAATGGCTGTAGCACTGGTTCCACGACCAAATCAATGTAACGTTGAGCAGTTAGTGTACTTGAAATGAAGACTAGAGGGGTCCGGTTACCGTACATTATACCAAACCATAATCCCGGGAGGAGGACCAGTGTGAAGTTCCCTTGTGAAGGCCTCTTCATGACGTTGCCCACATGGTCTCCAGACCAATCTCCGGCTATCATTGCATCCGAGACAAAAGCGGGACTACTCACTGAAGAGGACCTTCATTCCAGCCTCCATTGCTGTGCACCATGATAGCATTTGAGAGCGGTGGAGTGTGGTCAATGGAACACCTGTAGCTGGACGTCTGGCTTGCAGCCCAATGTCGTGCAAACACCTTCTAATGGTTTGTGTCAACACAGGTTGCTGCCCTAGGCTTGGCATGTGATGTCTAATTTTACTTGCAGTACAGAATGGATCACTATGCATCATTCTTCCAATTAGACGATCCGTCTGTGCAGAGGTTCGCCTGTGCGCACCTCTTGCTGTCATACCCGTTCGTCGTTTTTCTCCCAACCTCTGGGACACGCGATGTTGAACAGTGCTGATGTCTCTGCCTAGGATCTGCCAGAATGATAAATCAAGGTTTCTCAGTTCAAGGATTCTGTCCCAACTAACAAACAGGAGGCATCATTTTTGAGGTTTCATGCGCCTAAAATTTTTTGCTTTCAATCTGGCTTTTATGCCCCTCACACATGCCACAGATTGCAGCTAGGTGCTTGAAAATGTGATCATTTGCAGATCTTAGAGAAACCTGCTACTTTCTCGATTTGTGTAACCTAACGGCTTGCCCTTCTTGGTGTTGCAATTTCAATGTTGAGGAGTGTATAAAGAAGGATATAAAGCATCTCCAACAAGGAATGCTTCTGTTTATTAACGTTATCGTTGAAGGGTTTGCCATCATGCACGAGGCCCTATTACGGCCTCTGAATTCTTTTATGGGGTCCTACTATGCCTTCATAAAAAGGCGCATATATATATATATATATATATATGTATTTTTTCTGTCTGATTCCATATTAATCAGCCATAAAAAAATTGTGGCATGCCCCATCAGATGCGGAATTACAGAGCTATAATAACCCTGTAAATCAGTACCACACAGAGCATCATAAGGCATTGGGGTGCCAATTGCTCTGTAGTACAGAGCTGCAGGAAAACATATTTCTCTGCACATCCTCTGGCACATGGCTCTGCAGTGTGCATGGGGCCTTGACTGTAGGTGTGTGTTTATATACTGATCAGACATAACATTAAAACCATGTGCCTAATGTGGTGCTGGTAAAACTGCTCTGACCCGTCAAGGAATGGACTCCACAAGACCTCTAAAAGAATTTGGCACCAAGATGTTAGCAGCAGATTCTTTAAGTCCAGTAAGTTACAAGGTGGAGCCTCCATGGATCAAACTTGTTTTTCCAGCAGATCCCTCACCTTGAACTGTCATGTTCCTCAGACCATTCCTGAACATTTTTTGCAGTGCGCAATGATTTATTCTCCTGCTGAAAGTGGCCACCGCCAATAGGTAATATCGTTGCCATGGGTGTACTTGGTCTATAACAATGTTTAGATAGGTGGTACCTGTCAAAGTAACATCCACATAAATGCCAGGATTCAAGGTTTCCCAGCAGAACATTGCCCGGAGCATCACACTGCCTCCGCTGACTTGCGTTCATCCCATAGTGCATCCTGGTGCCATCTCTTCCGCTAGTAAACTATGCACACACACCCGGCCGTTCACATGATGTAAAAGAAAACAAGATTCATCAGACTAGGCCACCTGCTTCCATTGCTCCATGGTTTTGTTCTGATGCTCACGTGCCCATTGTTGATGCTTTTGGCGGTGAACACTGGTCAACATGGCCACTACGACCGCTCTGCATGTAAGCTGTGATGCACTGTTTGTCCTGACACTTTTCTGCTACAGCCAGCATTACATTTTTAGCAATTTCTGCTAGTTTTTGCTCCCCTCGCACATCAATAAGCCTTGGGTGCCCATGACCCTGTTGCTGCTTCACCGGTTCCTCTTCTGTGGACCACTTCTTGTATGTACTAACCACTGCATACTGGAAACACCCTACGAGACTTGCATTTTTGAAGATGCTGTGACCCAGTCGTCATAATTGGCCATTGTCAAAGTCGCTCAGATCCTTAGGGTATATCCACACGGTGCAAGTAATATTGCTGTGAGTACTACAGAATGGCGGCAAAATGCTGCAGCTTTTTATGTGATTTTGAAAAAACTGAAGCATTTTGCCGAGGTTTTACGGTAATTAAGGTAATAAATCGCTTTGTCACCACACACTGTGAATGTACTCTCAGGCCAGGTTCCCACAGGACCGATATGCAGCGTAATAACCACAGAGCATATCCGACCTGGATCCCGCAGTATATTCCGTCCGAAAACCACACCACATTGTGGTGCGTTTTTTCGGACGGAATTTCCGCTGCGGAAAGCAGCTGTAACAAACGCTCATACTTACGTGGGCCGTTGTTATGGTGATGCGTCCCTCCTGCTCGGTGCGGCCACTCTGGATGAAATAATAAATGTTATTCACTTCACCTCTCAGTGGTTTAAATGTTATTGTGTGTGTATGTGTGTGTATTATACGGATGAAATTGCGGACCCATTCATTTCTATTGGCCACTGACACCTTTCCGTATAATAATAATATTTTTGTTTACAGCTAGCTCAGCGCAGAATGCCTCATTCTTCGTAAGGAATCTACTTGTACCACTAATTAAGAGCGTCCTCACAAACATGTTTGAGATGGAAAAATATCTAGAAAAAGAATGTTCTGATCTTAACTGGACTGTTGTAAGACCACCAGGACTTCAAAACACACCAGTAACAGGTAGGCAAGCAAAAAACATAATTAAAAAGCTACATACAAACCACCCTTAGGATATGTTCACACGGCAACGCCAAATACGTCTGAAAGTGCACTCATTTTTCGCGGCGTCCATTACGGACATAATTCGAGCTGTTTTTCAATGGAGTTAATGAAAAACGGCTCCAATTACGTCCCAAGAAGTGACATGCACTTCTTTGACGTGGGCGTCTTTTTACGCGCCATCTTTTGACAGCGCCGCGTAAAAATACACCTCGTCTGCACAGAACATCGTAAAAAACCCATTGAAATCAATGGGCAGATGTTTGCAGACGTATTGGAGCCGTTTTTTCAGGCGTAATTTGAGGCATAAAACGGCCGAATTGGGATTTGGGATTTGTTTTCAAAAACGTTTATTTGCAAAGTTATGTGCATTTTTTTTTAAATACGCTAATTTGGCTATACTTGCCAAATGGGAGGTTACTCTTTCTTTTCACTCGGCAGTGTAATATTTTCTGTGTGACTCTGCCCAATCTGCGTCATACAGTTTTGCTCTTCCCTGCCCATAAACACAGCGTGATCTTATAGTATACAGGTTCTATTTCTGACTGTTTCCAACTGGTAATCACAGCTGCGATCCTGGTGCCGTATGAAAGATTATAATCTCATCTTTCATATGCCATCAGTTCTAGGTGGTCCACAGCCCTAGATATGGCTATTTGAAGTAATCCCCCTTCCCTCCAGCCTGAGTCTCTCACACAGTGTGAAGCAGCTTTATGCTGATAGGACAGCGTCAGAGGCTGTGAGGGAGCTCCACCTCAGGAGAATCGCTGGTGTTGACACCCACTTGTTTAGTATAGCCTCATTTGCATATTTTGGAACACAATTTTTACTAGCATTATCAGTGTGACAGCGCCTCTCAGATTAGCTAGGAGAGTGGGCATTACTAAACTAGTGACAGATCCTCTTTAATGGTCCATTTAAGTGTGGGGTTAAATCACGGTTTATTACCGGGAAATTATGACAAAATGCTTTTTTTTTAAAAAGCTGTGACGTTTTGTGGTAAAAATAAATACGATTTGACTGCACTATATAAATGTACCCCTAAATTTAAGATTTATCTAAGGGCTTATGCACCGTCGTATTACGGCTCCAGATGGCCTTTGAGTTGTAGAGCCGTACAACAGCGCCCAGACGTGTGTGTGTGTGTGTGTGTGTGTGTGTGTGGTCAAACTATCCTCACTGTACCTCTGTATGCCTCCAGTTTCATACAGGGATTTACAGACTTTTTTTTTTTTTTTTGCCCCATAGGAACAAGGGGTTAATCTAATTCTTTTGGGCACTAATATTATTAGTAAAAGTTATACTTTAATGAGTCTGGAAATGCAGGGTTAGAGCTTATTCAGACGAACGTGATATACGTCTGTGCAACACGCGTGATTTTCACGCGCCTCGCACGGACCTATATTACTCTATGGGGCCGTGCAGACAGTCCGTGATTTTTACGCAGCGTCAGTCCGCTGCGTAAAACTCACGACATGTCCTATATTTGTGCGTTTTTCACACATCACGCACCCATTGAAGTCAATGGGTGCGTGAAAATCACGCGCACCACACGGAAGCACTTCCGTGGGACGCGCGTGATTCGCGCAACAGCAGTGAAAAGTATGAATGAAAACAGAAAAGCACCACGTGCTTTTCTGTTTACAAACATCCAGAGTGTCATCATGATGGCGGCTGGGCGAAAAGCACGCAGCCGCGCATCATATGGTGATGACACACGGAGCTGTTAAGTGCCTTTTGCGCACGCAAAACGCTCTGTTTTTTTGCGTGTGCAAAACGCACACGTTCGTGGGAATCCGGCCTTACTTTGTTATAAGCACGGTCCGTGATTACAGGCATGGCCGGCCGCGGAAAGTCACCCGCATTTGCAGGCCGTGCTTCCATTATAAAGTATGGGAGCACGGTCCGTAAAATAAAAAAATAGGACGTTCTATTTTTTGACGGAAGGTTTCTACGGCACGGACACCATCCCGTAAATATACGGGAAGGTGTCAGTTGGCCATAGAAATGAATAGGACCGTAATTATGGATGAAATCTACGGTCGTGTGCATAGGGCCTTAGTGGCTTTTGTCTATCAATGGTAATTTATCCCTCGGGGCCATTTGTTGTTTTATGGTACGTATTTGACCCAAATTTTTTCCTCAAACAAAAATTAATGAGGAGATTGTGCTTCTTCCCTTGGCACATTATGCAGAGTCTAAGAAAGGGCACTTCATTCGGGTTTTCCCTGCTGACAAAAGGATTCCTTAAAGGCTATGTACACATCTGAAATCGTGTGTTCTTTTTTATGCATAAAAATGTGTATCAGTGTGTTTTTGTGCAACTCTCTAAATACTTTTTATTAAAAATTATTTTTACTTTTTGAGATACAGCTGCTTTGCATCTTGTATACAGAGCAACTGTATCTAGCGCTGAAACCTGTATCTGTCAGGTCACTGACAGTTTCAGTGACAGCGGGTCTTGTGTGTCTGACATGCAGGATCCACATCTTATCGATCACATCTAAGTTAGGAACTTAGATGTGATTGGTAACAGCTCGATCCTGCATGTCAGACACGCAAGACCCGCTGTCACTGAAACGGTCAGTGACCTGACAGATACAGGTTTCAGCGCTAGATACAGTTGCTCTGTATTATGTATACAGGACACAAAGCAGCTGTATCTCAATAAAATATTTTTTAATAAAACACACTGATGGCCAATTTTATAAAAAAAAACAACAAAAAAAAGAAATATTTCAAAGGTGTACATAGCCTTTTAAATGGCATAGATTTGACTTTCTAGAGCCTGGATGGACAGAGATGCAGCTAATTTATTAAGAGGCCTTAGACTTTTAATAAATTAGGCCAACATTTTTCCAGTGCTCTATAGAATAAAGCCTGGAGTCTGAAAACACCAGTGTAAAGGATCTGCCAGGCACTACGTCTGTGGAGACTCCCAGGGTTAATCAGTCGACACCTGAGGCCAGACCTCTTAGACTGACACCGGCTCCCACCAATCAGGGTGGCAGGCTCAGGAGTGGGAGAGCCTATCGCGGCCTGGTCAGTCAGAGTTAGCTCCGCCCCCTGTCCATTTATACCTGCAGTTTTCTCTTCCTCATTGCTTGTTATTCTTTTGGATTCCTGGCCCCACTGCTGCTTGCTCCAGCCTGCTTCTGCCGTGCTTCTGCCTTGCTGCAGTTCTCCTTGACTTGACTTGCTTTGCTTTGCTTTGCCCCTGGCTTGCTTCTGTCTCCGTGCCCGCTCGGGTTACTCACTTCGTCCTGGTCCTGACTGTTCGTTCGCCGCTCCGTTTCCTCGTGGCGTTCCGTGGCTACTGCCCCTTCCCTTGCGTGTTCCCTGTTTGTTTTCCTGTGCACTTAGACAGCGTAGGGACCGCCGCCCAGTTGTACCTCGTCGCCTAGGGCGGGTCGTTGCAAGTAGGCAGGGACAGGGCGGTGGGTAGATTAGGGCTCACTTTCCCTTCACCTCCTTCCTGCCATCACAGAATAACAAGCCCTTACCTAGTCTACCATTTCTCCTACGCTGTCGCTATCATGGACCCCCTTGAGACCCTGACCCAGCAGATGCAGGGCCTCTCCCTACAGGTCCAGGCCCTGGCCCAAAGGGTTGGGCGCACCACCTCACCTCTAGAACCCGACCTCAAGTTACCTGACCGGTTTTCAGGGGACCGTAAGACGTTTCTCTCCTTCCGGGAGAGTTGCAGACTATATTTCCGCCTTAAGCCCCACTCCTCAGGTTCCGAGAACCAGCGGGTGGGTATCATCATATCCCGACTCCAGGAAGGGCCCCAAGAGTGGGCCTTCTCCTTGGCTCCTGACGCCCCTGAACTTTCCTCTGTTGATCGTTTTTTCTCTGCCCTCGGACTCATTTACGACGAGACTGACAGGACTGCTTTAGCCGAGAGTCAGTTGGTGACCTTACGTCAGGGTAGGAGACCGGTTGAGGAATACTGTTCTGATTTTAGGAAGTGGTGCGTAGCTTCTCAGTGGAACGATCCGGCCCTAAGGTGCCAGTTTAGGTTAGGATTATCTGACGCCCTGAAGGATCTGCTGGTTAGCTACCCCTCGTCTGACTCTCTTGACCAGGTTATGGCCCTAGCAGTACGACTTGACCGACGTCTCAGGGAACGTCAGCTAGAACGCTTCAGTGTGCTCCCCTCTGACTTTTCTGCGATCCCCCCCGAGGTCCCGCCTCCTCGCCCCTCCACGGAGGACTCGGAGGTACCTATGCAACTCGGGGCCTCCATGTCCCCTCGACAACGTAGGGAGTTTCGCAGAATGAACGGTCTCTGCTTCTACTGTGGGGACGACAAGCATCTACTGAACACCTGTCCCAGGCGCAAGAATAAGAAGCCGGAAAACTTCCGCGCCTAAGTGATCATCGGGGAGGTCACTTGGGCGCACAGGTATTTCCCGTTAATGTGAAACGCAATAAAATTTTGCTTCCCTTTCAGGTCTCGTTTGCTGGCCGGTCTGCCACGGGCAGTGCTTTCGTGGATTCTGGCTCATCTGCTAATATCATGTCTGTGGAATTTGCTATGTCTCTAAAGATGCCTTGTATTGATTTACCTTATCCTATCCCTGTAGTAGGAATCGACTCTACTCCCCTTGCTAATGGTTATTTTACTCAGCATACTCCTGTTTTTGAACTCCTGGTTGGCTCCATGCATTTGGAGCAGTGCTCTGTACTGGTGATGCAGGGATTATCGTCTGATCTGGTATTAGGTCTTCCCTGGTTGCAGTTGCATAATCCCACGTTTGATTGGAATACTGGGGATCTCACCAAATGGGGTAATGAATGTCTTATGTCATGTCTTTCTGTTAACTCTATTTCTCCCCGGGAGGAGGTAAACACGCTTCCTGAGTTCGTTCAGGACTTCGCCGATGTGTTTTCTAAGGAGGCCTCCGAGGTGTTGCCCCCCCATAGAGATTACGATTGCGCTATCGATTTGGTGCCAAGCTTCCTAAAGGTAGGATATTTAATCTTTCATGTCCTGAACGTGAAGCCATGAGGGTGTATATCCAGGAATGCCTGGCCAAGGGTTTCATTCGCCCCTCGACTTCTCCTGTAGGTGCTGGCTTCTTCTTCGTGGGGAAGAAGGATGGTGGTCTTAGGCCGTGCATTGATTATCGTAACCTGAATAAGGTCACTGTAAGGAACCAGTACCCACTTCCTTTGATTCCGGATCTTTTTAATCAGGTTCAGGGAGCCCAATGGTTTTCTAAGTTCGATCTACGGGGGGCATATAACCTTATCCGCATCAAAGAGGGGGATGAGTGGAAAACTGCGTTCAACACACCCGAGGGTCATTTCGAATACCTGGTCATGCCCTTTGGGTTGTGTAACGCCCCTGCTGTCTTCCAGAATTTTATTAATGAAATCCTGAGAGAGTACCTGGGTAATTTTCTTGTTGTGTACCTTGATGACATACTGGTGTTTTCCAAGGACTGGTCCTCTCACGTGGAGCATGTCAGGAAGGTGCTCCAGGTCCTTCGGGAGAATAATCTGTTTGCTAAGACTGAAAAATGTGTCTTTGGGGTACAGGAGATACCATTTTTAGGGCAAATCCTCACTCCTCATGAATTCCGCATGGACCCTGCCAAGGTTCAAGCTGTGGCGGAATGGGTCCAACCTGCCTCCCTTAAGGCGTTACAGTGTTTTTTAGGGTTCGCCAACTATTACAGGAGATTTATTGCCAACTTCTCGGTCGTCGCTAAGCCTCTTACGGACCTTACCCGCAAGGGTGCTGATGTCCTCCATTGGCCCCCTGAGGCCGTCCAGGCCTTTGAGACTCTCAAGAAGTGCTTTATCTCGGCCCCCGTGCTGATTCAGCCCAACCAAGAGGAGCCATTTATTGTGGAGGTTGACGCTTCCGAGGTGGGAGTGGGGGCCGTCTTGTCCCAGGGTACCAGCTCCCTCACCCATCTCCGCCCCTGTGCTTACTTCTCTAGGAAGTTTTCGCCCACGGAGAGTAACTATGATATTGGCAACCGCGAACTTCTAGCCATTAAATGGGCTTTTGAGGAGTGGCGGCACTTCCTGGAGGGGGCCAGACACCAGGTAACGGTCCTTACGGATCACAAGAATCTGGTTTTCCTAGAATCGGCCCGGAGGCTTAATCCTAGACAAGCTCGGTGGGCACTATTCTTTACCAGATTTAATTTCTTGGTTACCTATAGGGCTGGGTCCAAGAATATTAAGGCTGATGCTCTGTCACGTAGTTTCATGGCCAATCCTCCTTCCGAGAAGGATCCCGCTTGTATTTTACCCCCTGGTATAATCGTCTCTGCCACGGATTCTGATTTAGCTTCTGATATCGCGGCTGATCAGGGTGCAGCTCCCGGGAACGTCCCTGGGGACAAACTGTTTGTTCCCCTGCAATACCGGCTGAGGGTACTCAGGGAAAACCATGACTCCGCTCTATCTGGTCATCCTGGCATCTTGGGCACCAAACACCTCATTACCAGAAACTATTGGTGGCCTGGGTTGCCTAAAGATGTTAGGGCTTACGTCGCCGCTTGTGAGGTTTGCGCTAGGTCCAAGACCCCTAGGTCCCGACCTGCGGGCCTACTACGTCCCTTGCCCATTCCCCAGAGACCTTGGACCCATATCTCCATGGATTTTATCACCGATTTGCCTCCATCTCAGGGCAAGTCGGTGGTGTGGGTGGTAGTCGACCGCTTCAGCAAGATGTGCCACTTTGTGCCCCTTAAGAAGCTACCTAACGCCAAGACGTTAGCTTCTTTGTTTGTGAAACACATCCTGCGTCTCCATGGGGCCCCAGTCAATATCGTTTCGGACAGAGGGGTACAATTTGTTTCCTTATTTTGGAGAGCCTTTTGTAAAAAGTTGGAGATTGATCTGTCCTTCTCCTCCGCCTTCCATCCCGAAACTAACGGCCAAACGGAAAGGACCAACCAATCCCTGGAACAATATTTAAGGTGTTTCATCTCGGACTGTCAATTCGATTGGGTCTCATTCCTTCCCCTTGCTGAATTTTCCCTGAATAACCGGGTCAGTAACTCGTCAGGGGTCTCCCCGTTTTTCTGTAATTTCGGGTTTAACCCAAGGTTCTCCTCCGTCTCCCCTGGTTGTTCCAATAATCCTGAGGCAGAGGATGTTCATCGGGAACTGTGCACTGTCTGGGCCCAGGTTCAGAAGAACCTAGAGGCGTCCCAGAGCGCACAAAAGATTCAGGCGGATAGTAGACGTTCTGCTAACCCCCGGTTTGTCGTCGGGGATTTGGTCTGGTTGTCGTCCAGGAACTTGCGTCTTAAGGTCCCGTCCAGGAAGTTTGCTCCCCGATTTATTGGGCCTTATAAGGTCATTGAAGTCCTCAACCCTGTATCCTTCCGTCTGGAGCTGCCCCCATCCTTCCGCATACACGACGTCTTTCATGCTTCCCTCCTTAAACGCTGCTCCCCGTCCTGGTCCCCCTCTTGGAAACCTCCTGTTCCCGTTCTCACCCCTGAGGGGGTGGAATTCGAGGTGGCCAAGATTGTGGACAGTAGGATGATCCAGGGCTCCCTCCAGTACCTGGTCCATTGGAGAGGATACGGGCCGGAGGAGAGGACTTGGGTACCTGCTCGAGATGTTCACGCTGGGGTATTGGTCAGGAGGTTCCACCTTCTCTTCCCCACTAAACCGGGTCCTCTTAGTAAGGGTCCGGTGGCCCCTCATAAAAGGGGGAGTACTGTAAAGGATCTGCCAGGCACTACGTCTGTGGAGACTCCCAGGGTTAATCAGTCGACACCTGAGGCCAGACCTCTTAGACTGACACCGGCTCCCACCAATCAGGGTGGCAGGCTCAGGAGTGGGAGAGCCTATCGCGGCCTGGTCAGTCAGAGTTAGCTCCGCCCCCTGTCCATTTATACCTGCAGTTTTCTCTTCCTCATTGCTTGTTATTCTTTTGGATTCCTGGCCCCACTGCTGCTTGCTCCAGCCTGCTTCTGCCGTGCTTCTGCCTTGCTGCAGTTCTCCTTGACTTGACTTGCTTTGCTTTGCTTTGCCCCTGGCTTGCTTCTGTCTCCGTGCCCGCTCGGGTTACTCACTTCGTCCTGGTCCTGACTGTTCGTTCGCCGCTCCGTTTCCTCGTGGCGTTCCGTGGCTACTGCCCCTTCCCTTGCGTGTTCCCTGTTTGTTTTCCTGTGCACTTAGACAGCGTAGGGACCGCCGCCCAGTTGTACCTCGTCGCCTAGGGCGGGTCGTTGCAAGTAGGCAGGGACAGGGCGGTGGGTAGATTAGGGCTCACTTTCCCTTCACCTCCTTCCTGCCATCACAACCAGTCTTAATAAATTCCCCCCAATTTGACTAGCTAATGTAGGACATCATTTAGCCGCTAGATAATGTGGTAATGTGATAATGTCCTATATTGGGTGTGTTACTAATTGATACTGTCTGTCCTATTTTTGAGAAGGATAAAATACACATTGGTGCTGCTCCTATGGACATCAGGGAATATAAGCTTTTTGCCAAAGTAAATATTCGTTTAATACGGTTCACTAAAAGTTAAAATACACATCTAAATGTACCAGTGACCAGCAACACCCAATGTTTTCTTTTGCTTTTTTTTTTTTGCTAAACTGGGAGTAATAACTATATTACTTTGCTACGTGATCCTAATTACACTAAATTACATGTTCGCTGATTCTTCTAGATGTTATGCCAGTTTTGAGCTACCAGCACTTAGACCCAGTTTACACACCCTATAAATGCAGACAAATATGTGCCAAACCACTAAACTGGGCCTTATCACTTGTACTTAGGAGCTAATCACGATTTTATATCTCTTACAGACAAAGAAATACTGACCAATGAAGGATATTTTGTCCCAGATGAAAAAGGTTACCCAGTAGCCAACACAGTATCGCGAGCAGATGTTTCACGCTTTATGCTCTCTACACTTAACGACAACAGATGGACTAGAAAAATAGTCGCAATGTGTTGTAAATGATGGGAAGGAAATTGTATAACCACACAAATTTTACCACAAAGTGCCAAATGGTTAGTACATGTGAAACGTGTTTTCAAAAGCTGTACGGAGAAAAACACATGAAAAGGCTTCAGTTCTGCCACATTCTTTGTAGGCTAGGTTCACATCACGTTTTTTGCCTGCTTTAAAGTAAACGTCACAGCTTACATATGAGGTATGCAATGGGGGCTTTTTGCTAACAGTGGCATCTGTTTAACAGATCCATCACCCATAGACTATAATGGTATGCGTTTAACGGATACTTAATAAAAGGCTTTTAGAAAGCCCATGAAGTATACATTAAACGCATGCTTGTGACATACTTCACCTATAGACTGTCTGGTGTATGTTTTTTGCAGGGGGCCTGCGGGATGGAATACTTCCATAACTTTTTTTTACGGTAAACTAAAGTATACCGGCCAGACGGAGGCCAAAAGAACACTCTATTTTGGATTCCATCGGCCAACGGAGTCTATGCACATGTTTAGCGTCAGGAGCTTTCCAAATGTATGCGCCTAAATTTAGGTAAAAAATGTGATGTTAACAGGGCCTGTTTCCGACCTTCATTGAAACCTACTCTTTTTTTGATTAAGCAAAACATTATATATTGGATTAGACACTACAGTCGTGTATTAAAATAATGCCTTTACACTGTGTTCACACATTACAGTAAATTAGCATTTTTTCCGATATTTTGTGAAGACCGCCTTCGATTGCAATTATTGACAAAATGTTTACGCTATGATTAAATATCCCTGCAAATTGCCAGATGTATCATTATGTAAAAAATTTCATTTTGTGTACTGAATAAAACATTTCAATTATAAATTCAAATCTGTCACTAGTTTATTAATTCCCTTCTCCTAACTAATATAATATGCAGAGCATTTTTCTAAATATGCTAATGTGGCTCTTATAGCCATATAGGAGGTGACTCTTTCTTTTCACTCAGGGTGGTTTAATATTTTCTGCATAACACTGTCAAATCAGCATACAGTTCTCCCTCTTCCCTGCCCAGCAACACAGCCAGATCATATAGTATAAAGCTTCCATTCCCGACTGTTTTCAACTGGTGATCTCTCCGGTTGTTTCAAAGCTAGCAACCTACTGCGATCCTGGTGTCATATAAAAGATTAGAATCCACAGCCGGAAATATGCCTATTTGAAGTGATCCCCCTTTCCTCCAGCCTCTGTTTCTCACACTGTGTGAAGCAGCTTCATGCTGATAGGGCAGCGTCAGAGGCTGCGAGGTAGCTCCACCTCAGGAGAATCGCTGCTGTTGACACCCACTTGTCTAGTATAGCCTCATTTGCATATTTAGAAAAAAAGCTCAAAACTTTTTGGGACAGAATTTTCACTAGCATTATCAGTGTGACAGCGCCTATTAGATTAGATAGAGCATTACTAAACTAGTGACAGAGCCTCTTTAACCTTTTATTTTTCTAGGACGTTACGAGGCTTAGAACTTTAGCAGCAATTTCTCACATTTTCAAGAAAATTTCAAAAGGCTATTTTTACAGGGGCCAGTTCAGTTGTGAAGTGGCTTTTAGGGCCTTATATATTAGAAACCTCCAAAACGTCACCCCTCAAAGTATTCAAAACAGCATTTAGAAAGTTTCTCAACCCTTTAGACGTTTCACAGGAATTAAATCAATGTAGGGGTGAAATTTACAAATTTCATTTTTTGTTGTTGCAGAAATTCATTTTTAATCCATTTTTTTTGTAACACATTTTTACCAGAGAAATGCAACTCAATATTCATTGCTCAGGTTCTGCTGTTTTAGGAAATATCCAACATGTGGCTCTAGTTTGCTAATGGACTGAAACACAGGCCTCAGAAGCAAAGGTGCACCTAGAGGATTTTGGACACTCCTTTCTATTAGAATATATTTTAGGCACCATGTCAGTTTTGAAGAGCTCTTGTGGTACCAAAACAGTGGAAACCCCCCAAAAGTGACCCCATTTGGGAAACTACACCCCTCGAGGAATTTATTTAGGGGTATAGTAAGCATTTTGACTGGACAGTTTTTTTGCAGACATTTTTGGAAGTAGGCCATGAAAATGAAAATCTACATTCTTTCAAATAAAATGTAGGTTTAGCTAATTTTTTTTTATTTCCAAATGGACTAAAAGAGAAAAAGCACCACAACATTTGTAGAGCAATTTCTCCCGAGTAAAACAATACCCCACATGTGGTAATAAACGGCTGTTTGGTCACACGGCAGGGCTTAGAAGGGAAAGAGCGCCATTTGGCTTTTGGAGCTCAAATTTAGCAGGAATAGTTTGCGGAGGCCATGTCGCATTTGCAAAGCCCCTGAGGGACCAAAACAGTCGAAACCCCCCACAAGTGGCCCCATTTTAAAAACTGCACCCCTTGAGGAATTTATCTAGAGGTATAGTAAGCATTTTGACACCGCAGGTTTTTTGTACGAATTATTGGAATAGGCCATGAAAATCTACATTCTTTCGAAGAAAATTTAGGTTTAGCTAATTTGTTCTCATTTCCACAAGGACTAAAGGAGAAAAAGCACCGCAAAATTTGTAAAGCAATTTCTCCCGAATAAAATAGTACCCCACATGTGGTAATAAACGGCTGTTTGGACACACAGCAGGGCTGGAAAGGGAAAGAGCGCCATTTGGCTTTTGGAGCTCAAATTTAGCAGGAATGGTTTGCGGAGGCCATGTCACATTTGCAGAGCCCCTGAGGGGACAAGACAATGAAAACGCCCAAAAGGTGACCCCATTTTGGAAACTACCCCCCTTGAAGAATTCATCTATGGGTGTAGTGATCATTTTGACCCCACAGGTGTTTCATAGAATTTATTAGAATTGGGCAGTGAAAATAAAAGCAATCCTTTTTCTTCAATAAGATGTAGCTTTAGCTAAAAAAAATTCATTTTCTCAACAAATAAAGGAAAAAAAGAACCAGAACATTTGTAAAGCAACTTCTCCAGAGTACGTCAATACCCCATATGTGGTCATAAACGGCTGTTTTGGCACATGGAATGGCTCAGAAGAGAAGGAGCGGCATTTGGTTTTTGGAGCACAGATTTTGCTGGACTGGTTTCTTGACACCATGTCGCTTTTGCAAAGCCCCTAAGGTACCAGTACAGTGGAAACTACCCAAAATGGACTCCATTTGTGATACTACACCCCTTGAGGAATTAATCTAGGGGTGTAGTGAGCATTTTGACTCTACAGCTGTTTCATAGATTTTATTTGAATTGGGCAGTGAAAAGAAAAATTTTATTTTTTTCCAATAAGACGTAGCTTTAGTGCAAAATTTTTCATTTTCCCAAAAAATAAAGCAGAAAAAGAACCCCAACATTTGTTAAGCAATTTCTCCCGAGTATGGCCCATATGTGGTTATAAACTAATTTTTGGGCAAACGGCAGGGCTCAGACGGGAAGGAGTGCCATTTGGCTTTCGGAGTACAGATTTTGTTGGATTGGTTTCCTGTCGCTATGTAGCATTTGCAAAACCCCTGTGGGACCAAAACAGTGGAAACCCCCCAAAAGTGACCCCAATTTTGGAAACTACACCCCTCAAGGTATTCACCTAGGGGTGTAGTGAGCATGTTAACCCAGCAGGTGTTTTGCATAAATTAGTGTGCTCTCGATATTGCATAGTGAAAATGGGATTTTTCAATAGATATGCCAATATGTGGTGCCCAGCTTGTGCCACCATAACTAGACAGCTCTCCAATTATTATGCTGTGTTTGCCGGTTTTAGAATCACCCTAATCTTTTGCCTGGACATTTGACAGGGCTCAGGAGTGAGAGAATACCATGTGAAATTGAGGCCTAATTTGGCGATTTACACAGAATAGGTTCACAATTGCAGAGGCTCAGATGGGAAATAATAAAAGAAACCCCCCAGAAGTGACCCCATTTTAGAAACTACACCCCTCAAGGCATTTATTAGGGGGTGTAGTGAGCATTTTCACCCCTCAGGTCTTTTCCATAAATAAATGTGCTGCGTTTGGTGCAAAGTAAAAATTAACATTTTGCCACAGAATTGCCAATTCAGTGGCAAGTATGTCGTTCCCAGCTTATGCCACTGTAGACACACACCCCAAAAATTGTTAAAAGGGTTCTCCAGGCTATGGCGGTGCCATATATGTGGAAGTAAACTGCTGTTTGGGCACGCTGTAGGGCTCAGATGGGTGGGAGCGCCATTTGGCTTTTGGAGCGTGGATTTTGCTTGGTGGAGGTTTTGTTTGGAGTTTTACTGGTGTTTCAGTTTATAATGTGGGGCATATGTAAGCTGGGCAAAGTACATCAGGGGGTATAATAATGGGGTAAACAATAAAATAATCCATAGATGTGTGTTACGCTGTGAAGCAATCCTTTCTGCACAGGCCGATGTGGCACTGATAAACTGTATCTTTACTTATCCCCCTTTTGGTCCATACTCCGCACCTTTGCAGTTTGGGGAATTTTGCTAGGAAGTGTTATCCTGGTATAATACGGGCACCCTCGCTTCTAGCGGATATGTTTGGGCTCCCCCCTTCCTGGTTCCCTAATTTTAGGGCCCCGATAAATCGCCTCTTGAAACAGACGAAATGTTCCCCTCTGATCTGCACAACTGCATATTTTTTTATTTCCTGACTTATTGGAGCCTTAACTAATTTTATTTTTTCATAGACGTAGTGGTATGAGGGCTGTTTTTTTTGCGGGACGAGATGTAGTTATTATTGGTACCATTTTGGGGTACATGCGACTTTTTGATCACTTTTTATCCTATTTTTTGAGAGGCAAGGTGACCAAAAACTGCAATTCTGCCATAGTTTTTTAGTTTTTTTTTTAATACAACGTTCACCATGCGTTATAAGTTACATGTTAACTTTATTCTGCGGGTCCGTGCGATTCCGGCTATACCTAATTTATAGCATTTTTTTATGTTTTACAACTTTTTGCACAATAAAATTACTTTTGTTAAAAGAATGTATTTTTTCTGTCACCATGTTGTGAGAACCATAACTTTTTAATTTTTTAGTCGACGGAGCTGTATGAGGGCTTGTTTTTTGCGAGACGAGCTATAGTTTTTATAGGCACCATTTTTGGATGTATGCGACTTTTTGATCACTTTTAATTTCAATTTTTGTAGGGCAAAGTGACCAAAAACCAGAAATTCTGTCATCATCTTTTACGTTTTTTTTTACACCGTTCACCGCGTGGAATAAATAACATAATATTTTTATAGTTTGGGCCGTTACGCTCGCGGCGATACCAAACACGTATGGTTTATTTTGTTTTTTTTCAATAATAAAGGACTTGATAAGGGGAAAAGGGCGATTGTGTTTTTTTCAATAATAAAGGACTTGATAAGGGAAAAAGGGCGATTGTGTTTTATTTTATTACTTTAAATTTTTATTATATTTTTTACAACTTTTTTTTTCACACTTTACTTTAGTCCCACTAGGGGACTTGAAGGTCCAACTGTCACATTTTTTTTTTCTAATACATTAAACTACCTACGTAGTGCAATGTATTAGATCTGTCAGTCATTCACTGACAGCAACCCGATTAGGCTTCGCCTCCGAGCCGGGACTAATCGGCATCCGTAATGGCAAACAGGAGGCCATTGTTAGGTGTCCTGGTGTCATAATAGCAGTCGTGCGATTGCAGGGCACAGCTGCCGATCTGCTGGCAACCACAAAGATGCAGCGATCGGATCCAATCGCTGCATCTGAGGGGTTAATGGCAGGGATCGGAGCTAGCTCCGGTTCCTGCCGTTACAGGTGGATGTCAGCTGTAACATACAGCTGATATCCACCGCTGATGACGCCGGCTCATCTTCTGAGCCGGCGACTACGGAAGCCTTTCAGGCCCCGCCTCTGGGCGGGGGCTGGAAGTTTTCCGTGCTAGGCACACAGGGAGAACAGTATTAGGCCTCCGGTTGCCATTGCAGCCACCGACACCCCGGCGATTTCATTGCTGGGGTGTCGATGAGCTGCAAACACCTTAAATGTAGCTATCGGTTTTGACGGCTGCATTTAAAGGGTTAATGGCGGGGATCGAAGCTAACTTCGGTCGCCGCCGTTACAGCAGGATGTCAGCTGTCAGCTACAGCTGACATCCGGGGATGATGGCAACTGTCAGCTACAGCTGACATCCGGGGATGATGGCAACTGTCAGCTACAGCTGACATCCGGGGATGATGGCACCGAATCAGCTTCTGAGCCGGTGCCAAGCATTTGTCGCAAGTATACAACATTTTGTGGGAAGCACTGGCTTTCCTTGTCGTATACTTACGACAAATGTCGGGAAGGGGTTAAACTTGAAATTTGATATCTGACATGACCCCCAGTTTTGCATCAATGTCACCTAACGTGTTCTGCTAGTTTTGAGGTTTAATTTAATTTAAATGGATGGCATTGGCGCATGCGCAGTACTGCAGATTAGACTGGTGAAGCATCAAGGATTTACTGCGCATGCTCCCGTTATGAAGCAGAGCCGCGTCTGCACTTTCAGGAGACTATGGGGTCAGGCATGAACTCGCCTATTACACTGCCTGGCCCCTGTCCGTCAATTTAAGACGGGAGGGTTTTACTTGGGAAAGAAGACATAGTATTTTGGAGCAAGGGTAACGCCCTTGTTGTCCAAATTGTTAATTTGCATATACTGGGCAGACAAGCGTACATAGAACGCTCGTTGCCGATAATTGCCCTGTGTAAACAAAGTTTTTTTTCAGTTGTGTTTCTTTTGGCAGCGTTTGAAAACAAAAATGTGCAGTGAACCCAGCATTATTACCTAGACTCCCCTTTCATACGATGAGTATGGGGAGGGACATTGTTGAGTCTACTCCAACTATGGTCAAGTAGGAGATGTAAGGGAGGTAGTATATTCACATGGCGCGGTCAAATCACGCTTAACTGGTTGCCGACACAGGACGAGTATGCTCGTCCTGAGCGGCGAGCACTTCGCGCATTAGGACACGCATACTCGTCCTGTGTGACAGCCGTCTGTGCGCGCGATCGAGAGCGGGGCAACGGCTGTAATACACAGCCACGGCCCCGCTCTGACAGTGGAGAGGAGAGAAACATCTTCTCTCCGCCGTTAACCCTTTGAACGCCGCGATGAAATCTGATCGCGGCGTTCAAAGAGGGGGGACTGCACATTGATCGCGTCACAGAAAATTACTGTGACGCCATCAAAGCCCATAACTCATATGGGCAGACAGTCCAGGGTCCATTGAAGGACCTCAGGGCTGTCTGAACATATTTCCTGTTGTTAGGGCATACTGAGGTATGCCCTAACAACTGCCTGTTTACAATCAGTACACAGGCTAATGTACTGGCATATAGATCTATGCCAGTACATTACAGTTACAAAATCATAAATCCCTTTATGGGATTTAAAAAAAAAAGTTAAATGAATGTAAAAAAAAATTAATGATAAATAAATAAATAAAAAGTAAATAAAATACACAGAAACACACATTTTTTTAATAATAAATAAACTTTTTAAAATATAAGTCCCAAAACATGAAATAATATAGACATATTTGGTATCGCCACGACCGTAACAACCTGTACAACAAATGTATAACATTATTTATGATGATCGGTGTATGGTGTAAAAAAAATAAAATATTAAAACTGCAGCAGAACTGCTTTTTTTCTGCATTTTCGCCAAAATAACAATTTATAGAAATTAAACGATAATGTATTTGTACCAAAAAATGGTACCTACATAAAGTACAACTCGTCCCGCAAAAAACAAAGTCTCATACAACTACGTCGTACAAAAAATAAAAGCGTTATGAGCGTCGGGATGCAAAGAGGGGAAATGTAAAAAAATTGCTCTGTCCTCAAGGCCAAAATTGGCCGTGTCCTTAAGGGGTTAAAGAGACTCTGTCACCAGATTAAAAATGCCCTATTTCCTACATCGTTCTATCGGCGCTGGAATGTAGTTAACGGCAGTGTTTTTTATTTTGAGAAACTATCTTTTTTCAGCAAGTTATGACCTTTACTACATTTATGCAAATTTGTTTCTTAATGCCCAAGTGGCCGTTTTTTAACTTTTAACCAAGTGGGCGTATTACAAAGAAGTGTATGACGCTGACCAATCAGCATCATACACTTCTCTCCATTACACCGAAGCTTGTTTACGCCCACTTGGTTAAAAGTTAAAAAACGCCCACTTGGGCATTAAGAAACGAATTTGCATAAATGTAATAAAGGTCATAACTTGCTGAAAAAAGATCGTTTCTCAAAATAAAAAACACTGCTGTTAACTACATTCCAGCGCCGATAAAATGATGGAGGAGATGGGGCATTTTTAATCTGGTGACAGAGCCTCTTTAATTACTGCAAAATAGGTCAGGAACTTCATGCGTATACAACAAGTAAATTACCCCCTTGGGACTTGAATCGAGCCTTAGAATAAATTCACACACTGGCAGATTTGTGGTAAATTCTGTGACTGTTCCATACATCTGAATGGGGCTTGCAGAAATCCATTGTTGTGGATAATTCAAAGTCGTAAACAGTTGCTCCAGATTCATTCATATTTATTTCCTCAAGAAAAGGTTTCACAGAAGTGTCATAATGATGTCACTCAGCAAGTGAAGGCAGACGGCATTTTACATACATTATGAGTGGGCTTATATACAGTTTTTTAGACTGAACTTTCCCTACATCAGCTATAAAATTTTCTCTTGATTTTGCACCAAACAAATTACATTCACAATATTTTCTTAGCATTGCAATATTTTCCTATCAAGTCATTGAATGGTAAGTCCTTATCATTCTCTGTATTCTGTAAGGAGGGCGTAAAGGGTGGGGACTTCAGTCATCAATATTCCCTCAGCCTTTATTCTTGCTGATTCAATTCCTTAACACAGCAAAAACAGAAATACATTCTCTCAAAATATCACTCTTATATTGAAGTTAAAATGCAAGTATAGAATAGAAGACAAAATGGTGGAGTTAGTTAATTTCTTTCACATTTCACCCTTTTGATAATATCATTATCACACATATATATTATTATTATTTTCAATAACTAACTATCATCCTGCCTATCCTGGAAACCACCCCCGAGACAGTCCGTACTTCACAGAGTATACAGATAAGCTGCATAGACCATGAGATGTCAGACATCTATTCTTGACTGTTTCTTGGTAGCAATTTCCACTAAATCGTCCATACATTGTATTGATAGCAAAACACACACACAAACTCTTTTCTAACTATTGTAGATGACAACAGCCGGCCAGAGATGCATCACATCACAAGGAACACCCCGGAGAAATCCCCGGTGAAATTACTCTCAGAACATTAACTCTTCTTTAACGGTGGTGCTCAAACTGCTGGGGTGCATCTGTGGGACCCTCTTCTCAGAGATGATGTCCTCCCCCCTACTCTCAAACAGCTGAGGGGTCTTCAGCAGAGGCAGGTAGTTAAGCTGGGCTGTCAGACGATCAACTCTGTAGCTGTTTTGTCATCACGCTTAGAGAATAGTTGTATCCACATCTTTACTGCAATGAGAAACACAACACATTAATAATTTCCAGGCAATTAATAGCATTAAAATCAGTCCTATCACTACCACTATGGGTTTCAGCAATCCAGAAAGCATATTGTTAAACCAAACACCAATAGATCCCATCCAAGAAAAGGGATTCCATCCCTCCTTAGATATATCTCTAGCTTTTTTCTGCAATACCTTACTTTATTCATGTGTGCCTCTATGGGGTCATGTGAGTCTTCAATCCAAGTGCAACATTCTTCACCTATAACAGCACAAGTTCAACCTTCTATTGCGAACAGATAATCAAGAGCCATTCTATTTTGGAGGGCAACTTTCCTAACTTGGGCCAACTCTTCATTGATAGCATGGATAGAACTGGAGGTCTCATTAATTATCCCATCCATAATACTAGCATATTTGTTTAACTTATTCGCTAGTTCGATTCCCCAGCCTGTCCAAGAGGGGAACCACATCCAAGCTTTATCTGCTTCTGTAAACAACTCTCGTTTATATCTAGTCTCCTTAGAATACATTTAATAAATGTCAGCAATTGAGAAGTTTGGACGTTGTCTGATGGCTGGAACAACTCTTCCTATAGTGCAATTTCCCCACGCTCCCATTGGAAGCCAAGTATAGGCTCTGTTACCACAAATATAATATAGCCCTGGTGTTATCACTCTAGGAACTATTTTACCATGATTCTCCAACCAACTTTGAAACCATCTCATATTGTCATGCACTTTAGTCTTACAGTCCCGTCCCATTCGTCATCATCTCCGTTGTCAGGACAGGAACACCTGGGGGCACAAGATGCTGTCATAGTTGCACACCAACATTGGTTATTACAATTACCATGTACCTCATAACAGTTTACATCATACTTCATATTGAATAGTAATGTGGCATTATTACAATCTGTTTCTCCAACGTGTACCTTAGGTAAATTGACTTTGCGCCCTTTAATTCTGGCTATGTGATCAGCATACATAGGCCCTATGCACATAGTGGGTGTATTTAGTAGGCCAGCAATTTCTAAATATGTTCCTTGGTCTGAGAGAGCATTGTGAGCAGTGTGATTTACATCTATTTCAACATCATAGCTATAGTCTGTGAGATTGAGGTCATTCATTGATATTGGTCACCAATTAAAGGGATTCCTTTATGATTTGCTGGAACATGACAACAGATCCAACAGTCAGTTATGTCCAGCTGCTTGGCTGTTAGTTGATGTAGAAGCCAAATAGAGTTCTTCCGCCGTTCTCCATTCACCTGTGTACAGTAGCATAAGATACAAAGGAACAGGCAAGACATCAAATGCATTTTTGACATTTCACTATAGTCAATTCTCTTTTCTCCGAGTGGCCTCACCCTTTTTACACAGATCTGCGTCACCTGACCTGAAAGTTCACCTTTTTACAGTGAGAAGCGTGAATCCAGTTGGGTTTCCCCTCTACTTTCACTGAGGTAGAAGAGGTCAGTAGTTCTTGGTATGGGCCATCAAATCTGGGTTCCAGATGTTTCCTCACGTATCTTCTTATCACGACCCAATCTCCAGGTTGTAGGTGATGAGTTCCAGTTTTGTCTTCTAGGTCTGGTAAAGAAGAAAAGACTAAGCCATGCAAATTAGTCGGCTACTTATGGAGATGGACAACATAGTCAGTTAGAGAAGCAGACTGTCCATGTAATTCCTGTGGAAAGAAAAGTCCTGTCAGCGGTGGCCTGCCAAACAGCACTTCGAATGGTGAAAGTCCATGCATTCCCTTTGGTGTATGCCTCATTGCAAATAGAGCTAACGGTGGGGCTTGTACCCAAGTCATTTTTGTTTGCTCACAGATTTTAGCTATCTTATTTTTTAAGAAGCCATTTGCTCTCTCAACCTTCCCTGATGACTGTGGGTGATATGGAGTATGTAGCTGTTGATTAATTTGCAACCCTTTCAACATTTCTGCAAATACCTGCCCCGTGAAATGTGTCCCACGGTCAGACTCTACCGTCTCAGGTAGGCCATATCTGCACACAATCTCAGATATTATTTTCTTAGCTGTTACTACAGCTGTTGCTATTGAAGTTAAAATGGAAGTATAGAAGACAAAATGGTGGAATTAGTTAATTTCTTTCACACCATGTACATACTGCAGAAATAACCCCATTCACATGTATGGAACAGATTTTCAGTCACAGAAATTGCAGCAGCATATCTGCCACATGTGAACATACCCTTAGAAAATGTTCAAAGTGAGAAAAAGATTGGCACTGCTTTGGCTCTTGGAGCACTACAAGTCTCAATAATCAGACGACCACATAGGTCTAAACGGGTTCAATCGAATCCACAAAAAGTGGTGCTCAGTGATGTGATTAGACAAGCACAGGTATAAGTAAATATAGTAAAAATCCACGGCACTCACCATTCAATAGAATTTTCGTTTAATGTTGTGGCAGGCAAACAAAGGCAGTATGGATGTGGAGCACAAGCCTACAGCCGTTTCACATGTTTACTCACGCTTTGTAAAGGTACCTCCTTGCTCTGCCATTTACTAGGCTACAGGCCACGTTCGGCTTGCAGCCTATCAGGCGGAGGGACAGGATCCCTGCGCAGGCCGGCATGATAACATCACTGGATCATCCCAGCCTACGCAAGGATACCCATCGGTGTTGAGGATGCTGAGGAGCAGCTCCTTTTATCGCGGGAATGGCGCCTAGGTGAGTAGTTTTTTTTGTTTGGGGTTGCTATCTACGAGGGGAAAGTGGGGGTCGCTATCTACAGGGGGGGCTGTATGGCACGATCTACAAGGGTGAGGTGGGGGTGCTATCTACAGGGGGGGCTGTATGGCACTCTCTTCAAGGGGGAGGTGGGGGCACTATCTAAGTGTACAGGGGATCGCAGTCCAAAGTTTGCTATGGGGCCCAGTTTTTCCAAGTTACGCCCCTGCAACAGACTCTAAAGAGAGAGATATCAGCAGCACATCACAGTCCCAGAGAGCATTCACAGGGGGCGTCTAAGCAGGAGAAAGTTTCAATCGGTGCAGTCAGTGTCGTAGCCTATTCAACTCCAAAACAGACGCAAAAAGGTGGAAAGACCGCAGCACACACGTGTAGCGTCCATGGCCACGGGCCGTCGGGTTTACTCAACTCCCGACACCCACAGCCATGGATCCGTGAGCGCTGGTCCCCATCTCCTTCCTAGGAGATGCCAGTGCTCCCGCTCCAACCTGCTGTGTCCCGTAGGGTGCGCACGCACGCTCATGCCCGCTCTTAAAGGGCCATGTCTATTTTTAACCTTTCTGATCACATTTTAAATAAATCGGAAATTTCTCTTCTTAACAAAGGCCTTTCTTTCTGTCCAATTACTGGGACAAATGGTTTTAACTTATTCATTGACCTACATCGTTTCACCAGAAAGCTTACTCTTCAAAGACATTTTCAATTGACAACTTATAAAGCCGATTATGCAAAAAACAAAAGTCGACATGGATAATGATGTGGATTTACAGAATGAAGCATCTATAACTTTTAAACATACAAATCTAAAACCTCCATCAAAATTTTATCCCCTAGCTAACCAGGGCAATTTTATTAATATTTTTCACCATCTAGTATGCAGAGATTTTGAAAATCTCGAACAATATAAATTTCTACATAAAAACAACCTGACTTTTAACGATAAACGAGCTCTAAAAAACCTCAAAGAGAATAACTAGATCGTGATAAGATCTGCTGATAAAGGCGGAGGGACAGTGATCCAGAACACACTAGACTATTACTCTGAAGCATTCAAAATTCTATCTGATACTAACTATTATATCAGCCTCGACTATAACCCCATTGAAGACATAACTAAACGTCTAAAATTGATGATAGACCAAGCATTCACAGATAAAATCCTAAACAAAAATGAAAAGAATTATCTTACACCTAGAAATATCAATCTACCATTTTATTATCACCTACCTAAAATCCATAAAGACCCTAAAAATAAGACCAATTATTTCTGAGATACAATCACCCACCTGTCACCTGTACCACTACCTAGATTTGATCCTCCAAAAATATGTAGTAACATTACCAAGTTATCTAAAAGATTCTACCCAACTCATTAGTGAACTTCGTCCGATACCTTCTAAAAATAATTTACTCCTTATCACTCTAGATGTAAGCGCATTGTATAGTAACATTGAACACTCCCTAGGTCTTAAAAACCTTAGAAACACCCTGGAGAGGGATACTGAACTTCAATCACCTCAAATTCAATTATTTTGCAAAAGTATGGAATTTATTCTTAAAAACAATGTGTTCTCCTTTGACAAAACTATGTATCATCAGGTGAAGGGCACCGCGATGGGTACTAGGGTAGCACCAAGTTATGCCAACATTTTCATGGACGCTTTCGAGAATCATTTCATTTGGAAACACCCTTGGGCCATGGACCACATTTTATTATATAAAAGATATATAGATGACCTCTTTTTCATATGGAATGGTGACCAGACAAGTGCCAGCAATTTTTGTCACTCACTTAACGACAACAATTGGGGTATCACATTTACATCTAATATACAAGAAAAATAAATTGATTTTCTGGATTTAACAATAATTTCATCAGGAAATAATTTTATCACACGTACCCATTTTAAAAAAGTGGATACTAATAGTTACCTGAATTTTAACAGTGGACACCACCCTAAATGGCTGAAGAACATTCCTTATAGTCAATATAAGAGAATCAGAAAAAACTGCACACTCAGAACAGATTTTAAAAAACAGAGTCGAATACTATATAAACGCTTCAAAGAGAAAGGCTATCCAAATACACTTCTGAATGATGCCTACAAAAAGACCGAAATCCTTAACCAAGAGGACTGTCTACCACAACCAACCACTAGTGACCAAATAGCCACAACAGAACCACAAGAACACACTAAAACGATTATTAACCTTTTGATTTAACTTTATTACACAATATAACACATCATACAAAAATATAGGAGACATTCTCAACAATCATTGGCATGTACTCCAAACTGACCCTTTTCTTCAAAAAATTTTACCAGCAAAATCTACAATTACTTTCAAAAGAGCTAGAACTATTAAAAATATTCTAACCCCGAGCCGGGTGAACCTCTTAGGTATAAAAGGCAACTCTGAACGAGACATAAAACAATATAATCAATCATCTAAAACAGGCAGTTTTATATGCGGAATAACCAGATGCCTGTGTTGTCAATCCATCACTGATAAAACATATACATTCCGATCCCAACAAACAGGAAAAATATTTAATATTGATCAAAACGTAAACTGTCAGTCAAAATTTGTGATCTATCTAATAGATTGCAAATGTGGAGTTCAATACGTGGGAAGAACTCAACCCTTACACTGTCGATTAAATAAACATAGATCTAACTGTAAAAATAAATTTTTACTCCATAGTATATCCAGACATTGCACACTAGTACTATCAGGGATCATTACTATGTATATTGTTTGAAAAATATTATCCTCACACATATGTATATACATTTCAGTTCTTTGTGTAATATACTGATATATAATAAGTTCTTTGTTCATGTCGGACACACCTATGGAAGACACCGCCCCCTGGAATGCAAGAAGAGTGAGTCTGAGAAGTTACAGCTGAGAAACCGGTGGGGGCTTGGGCACTCCCACATCTCTGGGGAGAAGGCATGTGTCTTTCTTTTTCTGTGTTTCTTTGTTCTGAATAAAAAGTTTCAGTCTTCCTCCTGGCTGAGGGAGGGGATGTCTACCAACATTACTCTGTGTGGTGTACTTCTTTCCAGGCATGCCTTCAGCTTTCAATTTACAGAGGTGGTTATTCGGTGTGAAATATGGACCTGACAGTACATGATAGTGATTTCAATTGTTTCACTATCACCTCGATTGATCACATCAAGGAAAATCAAAGAGATCGTTCTAACACACTTTGTAAAAGAGAAATCTTTTGGATGTATAAATTAAAGACATTAAAACCGACTGGTCTTAATGAAGTAACAGACTATTATTTAACTTTTTTCACAACCTCAAAAGTAATAAATAGAAGAATCCTCTTATATATATATATATATATATATATATATATATATACACATACAAATATACTTACAGTTGTGGATTATAACACAGGTGGCTTCCCTCTCCCGTTTTTCTTTATATTCTTGTTCTGATAAATCCTCCTCGAACTGTCCGGCTCTTTCCTCTGGTCGGCAGCAGCATTCTCTGCATAGATGACTTATACCCAGGAGCGTAATATCACCATGATGACGGCATACACCACTGACAGCTCTGAATGAATGGTGTTTTAAACCAGAAGTACAAAATATCCCAAGTACATACAAATAATAAAAAACTTCATACTATTCCTAGCCAATAAATATATATTTCAAAGACACTCCACTTGAAAAGTATACATGTATATTTTTTCATGTTTCTAAATCACTTTTCTACTATTTTGTATAAGACGCTTATTTTTAAACCTATTATCATCCTTTTTTATGGTCTTTTATATTATTGTAAAACTGGTTTGTTTTTTTAAAATGAATAACTTGTTTATACTTCATTGCCGTACCTTGCTTACACGAGTGACCTTTTGACCTATAACCTAACCTAGCCATTTCGACTACCGATCCCTAAACCAGCTATATAACCACAGACATCGGGAATAGACTAATCACTTGTACCTAAACTGACGAAGGGGCTGGTACGGCCTTGAAACACGTTGTTGTTACTGTACAAAAATAAAAGTAATTTTCAGTACGGCTGCGCCCTCGGACATTCCCTTTTTTACCTTCTTATCTCCTGGATCTACACAGCGGAGTTTTAGCAATCTTCGGACCAGAATTTGGGCTGCAACTGTCTCACCCGAGTGTGACTTGGACACGCATCACTGGATGTTATGATCCTAGCATAACACCATCAGGTCAGCACAATTGACCACTGTTCATTTTCTTTACATTCTACAGGTTCATGCACTATGTGCACTTTGTTTCCTTTTTCTCCTACAGCGAGATCACGGTTAAGAACAAATACCCATTGCCACTTATTTCCGAACTGTTTGACCGTATACGAGCGTAAATTTTTTCTAAACTAGACTTGCTTGGGGCTTAGAATTTGATTCTAATCCGTCAAGGGGACAAGTGGAAGACGGCGTTCAACACTCGAGACTGGCACTACGAATACTTGGTGATGCCCTTCGAACTGTGTAACGCTCCCGCGGTCTTTCAGGAATTAGTCAATGATATCTTTCAAGATCTCCTCTATGTCTGTGTTGTAGTATATCTCGATGATGTTTTCATTTTTCTCCCCAGATCCGACGACTCATCGGAGGCATGTCCGTTAAGTTCTACTGCGATTAACCCCTTCCCGCAAATGGGCGTTACTGTACGTCCTTTTTAGCGGGCCGTTTCCGCAAATGGCCGTATAGTAACGCCCTGAGGATGAAGCAAGCACAGAGCTGTGCGCGCTTCATCCTCAGCGGGTGTCGGCTGTAATATACAGCTGATATCCCGCTGCAACGGCGGCAATCACAGTTCTCTGATCACCGCCCATTAACCCCTCAAATGCTGATGTCAATAGCGACAGTGGCATTTAAGTGATTGACACAGAGGGAGGGGGCTCCCTCTGTACCCCGTTGGCCCCCCGCGAAAAATCGCGGGGTGCTGATGGTTGCAATGGCAACCAGGAAGCCTAGCAACGGCTTCCTGGTTGCCAGGTACGGGAACCTATTAGGTCCTGCCCAAGGATGTAAGGCAGGATGTAATAGTCTCAACTGTCAGTTGTAAAATGACAGTTACAATACACTGCACTACACAAGTACATACAGAAGTAGTGCAGTGTATTGTACTGGGGATCAGACGATCAGATGTTCCAGTCCCTTATTATGTGTAAAATAAAAAGTGAAAAAACAGTTAAAAAAAAAAGTTGTACGTAATGAAAACAATAAATCGCCTTGTTTCCCTGATCAAGCCCTTTATAATTAGAAATTTTTTTTTAAAAAAAAGACAAAAACTAGACATAATATGTATCGCTGACTACGTATCGGCATGACCTATAAAAATATATTATTTATCCCGCACAGTGAACACCGTAAAAAAATGCAAGAAAAAACAATGGCAGAATTTCCTTTTTTGGTCACATTGTTTCCAAAAAAATGGAAAAATAAAAAAAGTGATTAATAAGTCGCTCGTACCCTAACATGGTACCAATAAAAACTATAGTGTGTCACGCAAAAAACAAGCCCTAACACAGCTCCATCAACAAAAAAATAAAACAGTTATGGTTCTCAGGATATGGTGACACAAACATTTTATTGCGTAAAAGTAGTAAAACATATAAAAACAATATAAATTTGGTATTGCCATAAACGTATCGAACTGCAGAATAAAGTATACATGTTGTTTATGCTGCACAGAGAACGCCGTTAAAAATGGATAAAAAAACAGCAAGATAATTTCTGTTTTTTGGTCTCCTCACCTCCCAAAAAATTTAATAAAAACTGACCAAATTATCACATGTACCCCAAAATGATACGAATAAAAACTACAGCTCGCCCCATGAAAATCAAGTACTCACACAGCTTGTCAACGAAAAAATTAAAAGTTATGACTCTTGGAACGCAATAACGAACGGCCCAGACTAATTTATATGTGCAGCAGTTCTTCACCTAAAACCCCACGACATCATTTGCTAGCCCCCACTGGTAGACCCTGTAAATGCAGCGGAAACTGACATTTTGGGGCTGTGCTACATATGGGGCTAGTGAAGAAGTCAAAGATTAGGCAATGCTGGAGGCGGATATTTTGTACAATACCACGCACACCCTTTGGAAGTTCGACTCCTGCACACAAAAATCTGGCTTGTGCATAAACGATTGGTTCAAAGCGTACGTCACTATCCATGGATAATTTTATTATTCATTTACCCCATTATTACATCATCCTATTATGACCTGATGCAGTCCACCCAGCTTACATATACCCTGATGTACTCCGCCCAGCTTAAATATACCCTGATGTACTCCTCACAGCTAACATATACCCTGATGTACTCTGCGCAGCTTACATATACCCTGATGTACTCCGCGCAGCTTACATATACCCTGATGTACTCCGCGCAGCTTACATATACCCTGATGTACTCCGCACAGCTTACATATACCCTGATGTACTCCGCACAGCTTACATATACCCTGATGTACTCTGCCCAGCTTACATATGCCCACACATTATAAACTGAAACACCAGTAAAACACTAAACAAAATTACTGCCAAGCAAAATCTGTGCTCCAAAAGTCAAATGGCGCTCCTTCTGGGCCTGGCATTGCGCCCAAACAGCAGTTTATGACCACATATGGGATATTACTATACTCTGGAGAACCGCTTAACAATTTATGGGGTGTGTGTCTAAAGTGGTACAAGCTGGGCACAACACATTGAGCACTGAAATAGCATATCTGTGGAAAATGGCAATTTTTCATCTGCAACATCCACTGTGCACTAATTTCTGAAAAACATTTGGGGTCAAAATGCTCACTACACTTCTAGATGAATTCCTTGAGGGGTGTAGTTTCCCAAATGGGGTCACTTCTCTGGGATTTTCACTGTACTGGTACCTCAGCGCAATGCAACAAGCCACCAAAAACAAATTTTGTAAAATCTCCACTCCAAAAACGAAATTGCGCTTTTTCCCTTTAGACCCTTGCCGTGTGTCCAAATAGCAGTTTACAACCACATATGGGGTACTTCCCTACTCAGGAGAAATTGTGTCACACATTTTGGGGTGCCTTTTCTCCTGTATTCCTTGTGGAAATTAAAAATTATGCGCTAAATCTACAGGTTATTGGAAAAAAAATATTTTTTCATTTTCACGGCCCAATTATAATAATTCTATAAAACACCTGAGGGATCAAAATGCACACTACACCTCTAATTTAATTCTTTGAGGGGTATAGTCTCCAAAATGGGATCACACCTACTATACTGGTACTTCAGGGGCTCTGTCAATGCGACATGGCCCCCAGAAACCCATTCAGCAAAATCTGAGCTGCAAAATCCAAATGGTGCTCTGTCCCTTCTGAGCCCTGCCGTGGGTCCAAACAGCCGTTTATTACCACATATGGGGTATTGCCGTAATCAGGAGAAATAGCTTTACAAATGTTGCGGTGCTTTTTCTCCTTTATTTCTAATAAGAATTAGAAAATTCTATGTTTTTTCAGAAAAAAAGTCTATTTTCATCTTAACAAACTAATTCCAATAAATTCAGCAAAAAACCTGTGGGGTCAAAATGCCAACTATACCACTAGAAAAATTCCTTGAGGGGTATAGTTTCCAAAATGGGGTTACTTTTGGGGGGTTTCCACTGTTTAGGTCCCTCCAGTGCGTTGCAAACGCGACACAGCACCGAAAACCATTCCAGTAAAATCAGTGCTCCAAAATCCAAATAGCGCTCCTTCCCTTCTGAGCACTGCCGGGGGTCCAAACAGCAGTTTATTACCACATGTGGTGTATTTCCATAATCGGGAGAAATTGCTTTACAAATGTTGGGGTGCTTTTTCTCCTTTATGCCTTGCAAGATTTCGAAAATTTTAAGTTTTTCCAGAAAAAAAAGTAGGTTTTCATTTTCACAGACTAATTCAAATAAATTTAACAAAAAACCTGTGGGGCCAAAATGCTAACTATACCCCTAGATAAATTCCCTGAGAGTTGTATTTTCAAAAATGGGGTCACTTTTCCACTGTTTTGGCACCACAAGACCTCTTCAAAACTGACTGCAGAATCTGGGCAATAAATATTGAGATGCATTTCTCTGGTAAAACCTTCTGTATTACAGAAAAAAATGTATTACATATGAATTTTGTAAAAAAAAAATTACATTTAAAAATGTCACCTCTACATGCCTTCAATTCCTGTGAAACGCCTAAAGGGTTGAAACACTTTCTGAGTGCGGTTTTGAATACTTTGAGGGGTGCAGTTTTTAAAATGGGGGTTTCTTATATATAGGGCCCTCGAAACCACTTCAGAACTGAACTGAACAGAAATAGCCTTTTGAAATTTTCTTAAAAATGTGAGAAATTGCTGCTAAAGTACAAAGTACAAAGCCTTGTAACGACCTAGAAAAATAAAAGTATGCTCAAAAAGTGATGCAAACATAAAGTAGACATATGGGAAATGTTAATTAGTAACTATTTTGTGTGGTATTACTATCAGTTTTACAAGCAGATACATAAAAAATTAGAAAAATCATAATTTCTTCAGATTTTCTCTAAATGTTGGTGTTTTTCACAAATAAGCAATGAATTTATCGAACAAATTTTTTCACTAAGCTAAAGTACAATATGTCACGAGAAAACAATCTCATAATCAATTGGATAGGTGAAAGCATTCCGAAGTTATCACATAAGGTGACATATCAGATTTGAAAAAAATGGGTCAGGTCCGGAAGGCCAAAATGAGCTTGGTCCTGAAAGGGTTAAGGGAGAATCGTTTATATGCCAAGCTGGAGAAGTGCGTCTTTGAAAATAATTCTCTGCCCTTCCTGGACTATATCATCTCGGATCAAGGTCTCAAGATGGATCTTGTGAAAGTAAGAGCTGTCCTGGAATGGCTACGTCCTCAAGAACTGAGGTCCATATAGCGTTTCTTGGGATTCACCAATTTCTACCGATAGTTTATCCCAAACTTCTCTTCACTGACGGCTTCTACTTCTACCCTTACCAAGAAGGGTGTGAACACCAAGGTGTGGACTCCAGAGGCAGAATCCGCATTTATTAGCCTCAAGAAAGCCTTCACTGCAGCTTCAATCCTCCATCATCCTGACGTATCTCGGCAGATTTAATTGGAGGTGTACGCTTGTTCTCTTGGTGCAGGTTCACTTCTGTTCCAGAGGAGCTCCAAGGGAAAGGCAGTTGTATGTGGCTATTACTCAAGACTTTGTTCTTCTGCAGAGCGCAATTTACTCTATTGGGGATAGGGAGCTTGTGACCGACCACAAGAACCTCACTTATCTTCAGTCCGCTCAACGACTAAATACCCATAAAGTCAGGTGGTTGCTGTTCTTCACCCGTTTCCAATTTGTGCTCCACTACCGTCCAGCTGACAAGAATGTGAGGGCCGATGCCCTGTCCAGGTCATTTGAGACGGATGACACGGTGGAGTCCCTTCAGAGTATCATAGACCCGTCCTGCATTGTCACTGCCAATCCATTGCAGGTTAGAGACATCCCTCCGGGGAGCACTTTTGTTCGGTTGGCAGATGGGAAAATAATTCTCTGCTGGGGACGCAGCTCTAAACTGGCTGGGCACGCTGGTGTTCATAAGACCCGAGACCTAATTGCTCGTCTCTTCTGGTGGCCCACGCTACCCATAGATGTTGTGGACTTTGTCTCTTCCTGCACAGTGTGTGCTTCTAACAAGGTTACTCACTCCATTCCTGCCGGCCTGCTTTAACCTCTGCCTGTACCCAATGCCCCCTGGCAGCACATTGCGATGGACTTTGTCACAGACCTTCCTCCCTCAGCAGGATGCAACACTGTCTGGGTTGTGGTGGACTGGTTCTCGAAGATGGCATATTCTATTCTATTCTATTTTGCTGGCAGTCGATCACATGAAGCGAAAAGCGGATACAAAAAGGAAAGTGGCCTCAGTATCTCCCAGGTACCAAAGTCTGGCTGTCCCCACGGAACATTTGTTTAAAGGTGCCTTCATACAAGTTTGCCCCCAGGTTCCTCTGTCCTTTTGAGATTTTGCAACAGATAAACCCAGTCTCCTATAAGATGCGGCTGCCTCCTACACTCAGAATCCCCAACTCCTTTCATGTGTCCCACCTGAAACCAGTGGTCCTGAACTGCTACAACAAGACTTCCAGTTCCACAGTTGCTCCCAGCGGTTCTTTTGATGTATTTGAGGTGAGGGAGATCCTGGACTGCAAAAGGGTAGGAGGAAGAACTTTCTATTTGGTGGACTGGAGAGGGTTTGGTCCTGAGGAGTGGTCCTGGGAGCCGGAAGAGAACCTAAGTGCCCCTGCTCTCATTAAGAAATTCCTCTCTCGCTCTGGTCCCAAGAAGAGGGGACGTAAGAGGGGGGATACTATAGCGTCCATGGTCGCAGGCCTTCGGGTTGACTCACCTCCCGACGCCCGCAGCCATCAGTTCCGCTCCGGTCCGCTGTGTCCCCTAGGGTGTGCGCGCACGCTCGTGCCCAGCCTTAAAGGGCTAGCGTGCGCACATGTGAACAATCATCATCATCAACTCACATGATTTCCTGGACTATAAGAAGGGCCCTGCCATTCTGATCCTTGCCTGAGCATTGTTAGTTTGCAAGTCTGTCTTGCAAATGGTCTCTTAGTGTTTTCCCGTTTCAGTTGTTACCCGTGCCCTGTTCCTGTATCCTGTGCTGTGTTCTTGTTCCTGTGCCTACTAGTGTTGAGTTGTTTCTACTGCACCTGCACGTCCAGTGTGATGCGACACGTCTGGCGCAACGTGCATGCACCTGCTGTCATCTCCCACGTCGGGCGGAACCTGCTGCACCCACCTTAATCCTTGACAAAGCCTCAGCCACTGTCTGGACTATTCAGGTACCCTAGTGCAGGAGTTTGTATTGCTGGGGTGCTCTGTGGTTTGGCCAGCTGCCTCCCCGCTATGGCGGTGCGGCCTAGTGTGTCCACATACCCACAGGCCGTGACAATTTCCAAATGAAATGCAAAATTTACTTTCATCTGAAAACAAGACGTTGGTCCACTGTGTTATACCAAGTCCAGAGTCAACGCAGCCATCTACCAGCATGACGTATCTCTCACTCCCTTTCCCTGTGGAGTTGACAATACGTAGCAGTTTCAACTCTGCTGTGTCGTGCCTGCCCACACAGGACTGTATGTATATATAACACATTGTAGTCACATTGATGCAAAGGTTTCTCTTTATTTACAGCCCGTTGGAGAAACCTTTAGTATTAAATGTAATCTGACGGTTTCCTCACTAACAACTGATGGGGACAATCATAACAAATTATTTGATACAAATAATTTCTGGACCACTGCAGGGAATATTTTAGTTGTACTACAATTATATCATCACTGGAGGCCGGTCATTCAACTTTAATAATTCGGAGCATGTTCATTCCAGACATAATTTGTCATAGTGTGCCAATTCAGGGAATTTTGGCGTAACACTATTTCCATCTAACATTGTTGTTTTTAACATTATTTCAATAATAAAGTATTTTTTATTTTTCTATTTTGGTAACACACACTACTTTTCCTACTCCCCGTTCCTGTATTGATATATCAATAATTGGTGGTGTACACCTAGTGTGAATCCAATTGCTCCAACATTATATATTAAATTGTACGAGGGTAATACCTATCAAAACATATTACTTATCCCATAATAGCTTAGACATGCTGGGAGTTGTAGTTCTCTCCTCTTATACCTCCTCCTTGTAATGTCCTCTGATATCCCATAATAAGAGCCTGGACATGCTTGGAGTTGTAGTTCTCTCCTCTTATAGCTCCTTATTTATTCCTTCCCCAGGTGTAAGCACACTTTCTGTCTGTGATGGTCAATTTAGAGGGGCTGATGGTAATTTTACTGGGGGGGGGGGGGAACTTAGGCTCATGGCCTCTTTACTGGGGGCGCTTATGGTCATTTTACTGTGAGTGGGGGGCGGATGGTCATTTTACGATGAGTGCTGGGCTGATGGTCATTTTACTGTGAGTGGCGGGCTGATGGTCATTTTACCGTGAGTGGGGGGCTGATGGTCATTTTACCGTGAGTGGGGGGCTGATGGTCATTTTACCGTGAGTGGGGGGCTGATGCTCATTTTACCGTGAGTGGGGGGCTGATGGTCATTTTACCGTGAGTGGGGGGCTGATGGTCATTTTACTGTGAGTGGGGGGCTGATGGTCTTTGGAGTCGTTTCCACCTCTAAACTCCCATTGAAATTAATAGGGGGCAGAAAAAACCTGCGGCGCTCGTTTGGAGCTTTTTTGACTGCGGTTCTTGCATTAGCTTCAACAGCTTAAAAAATGTGGGCAAAAAACACAGCAATAAAAAAAGCATCAAATAACGCTGTCAATTAAAAATCTGCCTCAAAATTCCTTACGGAATCTTGAGGCAGATTTTTTTTTTCTGCCTTACAAAAAAACGCAGCGTGAAAATAGCCTCAGATTGTAGTGCTCGTTTTTAGCCATTTTAATTCATTGATAAAGATATATATATATATATATATATATATATATATATATATATATATATATATATATATTTATACACATATATACACACACACACACAGATAAAAAAAAATACAAAACAGTGTTTTTTCACATTTTTAGTGGTCTGCTCGTAATAAAAATTAAAAACATGGAATTAATTAGACTAATCTAGAACATTAACATATGTCTTGTAAAAAACAAAGTAAAAATAGTTCTGATATTCAAAGCGGTTGCAAAGATATTATCGTTTAAAGAAGTGCACATCAGAAATGGAAGATTTGACCTGGACACAGGGGCATCAATGACCATTGGTCATGAAAGGGTTAAAGTACCCTTTGCCCCTCCTTTCTCTCCTCTCTACATAAGGTCTTCATATGACAGATTACTGGTGATCTCTTGCTCTCTTCTACAAATCCTGCTCAATCTAACTGATCTTCTCTTTTTCTCAGATGATGAACCCGGTAATACATATTGTGGGGACATTGTAAATAGTTTTTACAAGTTATATTTGAATGTTTGTATTCAGTGGTGTGTGTTGACAGTATTTTATGTATGCTCTTGCATAATGACATTAATATTTTATTTTTTTCTGCTCCATAACCCGTTGGATGTGTTTCTGTTTTACTTGCATTAACATTTCAATAAAAAGAGATTTGCAAAAAAAAAAAAAAAATGAAACATGTTATGCTTGGCTAATACAGACCAAACCTGCACTTTTATGGAGTTAGGTCCAAAAGTATTTGGACAGTGACACATTTTCATCCTTTAGCCTCAGTACACCATCACAATTGATTTGAAACAAAGCAATGAAGGGGTGAGTGAAGTGTAGACATTCAGCTTTAATTTAACCCCTTTCCGCCACAGCCATTTTTCAGATTTTCATTTCTTCCTCCCTACCTTCCAAAAGCCATAACTTTTATTTTTCTGTCGATATAGTCCTATGAGGGCTTGATTTTTGTGGGACGAGTTGTATTTTTTCGTAGCACCATTTGTGCCATATAATGTATTAGGAAACGGGGAAAAAATTATTTGTGGGGTAGAAAATGAAAAAAAAAACAGTGATTCCTCCATTGTTTTTTGCGATTCGTTTTTATGAAATTCATTGTGCAATTAAAACAACATGTTTAGTTTATTCTGTGGGTGAATACGATTACGGCGATACCAAATATATATAGTTTTTTCTATATTTTACAAGTAAAAAAAGTGTAAAAAATAAAATTTATTTTGTGTCGCCAAATTCCGAGAGCCACAACTTTTTTATTTTTCCGTCGATTAAGTGGTATGAGGGCTTATTTTTTGCAGGATAAGCTGTCGTTTTTAATGATACCATTTTGGGGTAGATGCAACGTTTTGATCACTTTTTATTTCATCTTTTGTGGGAGATGGTGACCAAAGAATAGAGATTCTGGCATTCACCGTGCGGGTTAAATAATGATATATTGTAATAGTTCAGACTTTTACAGATGCGGCGATACCAACTATGTTTATTTATTTATTTTTTTACTATGCTCTAGGGAGAAAATGGGAAAAGATTTTTTTTTAACTTTTAATAATTAATATTTTTTTTTACATAAAAAAAAACACTTTATTTGACTAATTTTTACTTTTTTTTAGTCCCCCTAGGGGACTTCAACCAGCGATCGTTAGATCGCTTGCACTAATGTATTGCAGTATATCGTGATTCTGACAGGTTTCTATTAAGCCCTGCCAGAGGCAGCGCCTAATAGGAGCACAATGATGGCAGACCTGGGGGCCCCCAGGCAGCCATAGCAACCATCGCAACCCCGCGATTGCATTGCGGGGGGCACAATGAGCTGTTAGAGGGGGGTTACCCCCTCTTTCTAATGATTTAAATGCTGCAGTCGCTTTTGGCTGCAGCATTTAACGAGTTAAACGAGTGGGATCGCACTAGTCTGTAACATACACCCGACACCGGCATCGTATGGAGCGTTCCATACTTCCCCTACACGACTTTGACGTATGGATACGTCAAAAGTCGGGAACGGGTTAACGTGTTTAACATAAATATTGCACTAACCATTTAGTAATTGTCCATATATGGACACGCGATGTCAGTGTCTTCCCCAGAGCGGAGTCCGGGCAGAGCGCTAGTATAGGCTCTGCTCCATATTCTGTGGAACCCGATGACATCGCTGTCCACATATGGGCAGTGATGTTAGGAGCACAGCTGGAGTCCCAGTAAAAGTGCTCTGCCTGAGACTCCAGCTCTGGGGTTGCCCCTGACATCTCTGTCCATATATGAACAGGTATATCAGGAGTAGAGCTGGAATCCCAGGCAGAGTGCTAGGAGCGGCTCTGCTCCGGGACTCCAGCTCTGGGCAAGCCCCTGACATCACTGTCCATATAGGGGCACTGATGTCAGTGGCTTCCCCAGAGTTCCGGAGCAGAGCCTATACTACTGCTCCACTCTGGGACACCGGCTCTGGGGTTGCCCCTGACATCACATTCCGGTCCAGGAGGATACCCTAACGTCACTGTGTATGGACAGTGATGTCAGGGGCTCATCCAGCAGAGGAATCCCTCGCCAAAGCGTTGGCAACGCTCTGGCTGGGGATTCCACTCCTAGAGAGAGTCCAAATGGAGCGATCTGCTGGGGGTGTGTGTGGCACTATCTACAAGGGGTGTGTGTGGCTTTATATACAAAGGGCACTGTGGCATTATCTAGGGGTGTGTGGCAGCATCTACAAAAGGGCTGCCTAAACTTGACAATTGTGTGTCTGCCAACTGAGCCGCCGGACTGCATTTAGCGACACTTAGGGGGGATTCACACGAGCGTGATTTGCGTGCGTGCAGGGCGCGTTTTTTTCGCGTGCCACGCACAGCCCAATAGAAGTAAATGGGCAGTTCAAACAGTGTGTGTTCTTTGCGCAGCGTTTGTTCGCTGCGTACAAAACGCGACAAGTTCAATATCTCTGCGTATTTCGCGCATCACGCACCCATTGAAGTCAATGGGTGCGTGAAAATCACGCATGTCATACGGTGGCACCTGCGCCGAACGCGCGTTTTTCACGCAGGACACGTTGTCTCTATGCTAAGGAGTTTGAACTAACTAGTTGAAACCAGCAGAAAAGCAGGAAGTAGATTAGAGAACAGGTTTTCAAAAAGAGGCCAAACCGTTTACTACAGCACCACAAGCAGCTTGCAGCCATGCCTCGCCAGATGGATGTTGCTAAGCTCATCGCTTTAGTTCAGGAGCGTCCTGAGGTATGGAACACCCATGCGGAGTCATACCATGACCGCACAGTCAAGGAGGCAGCATGGGAGCATATTGCCGAGGCGCTGTTCAAGCAGGAGTGGGCCGACAGACGCACCCGTGACCGCCAACGCATTGGTGAGTGTATATATGTGTGTCGACATATATGTGTATAATGACATCAATATTGCCTATTGCGTCCCTCTTGAATCAATGCCTGTCATTGGCAACGTTTCCGTTCAGTGGCATCTTTATAGTATCAGAAAGTAAGGTGTGTTCTTGTGTGGACGTGTGGTACAGTAGTTTATATGCACTGTCTGTGTGCGCAGTAACATCTGGTGTGTTTCTTGAATGATGTGTTCTTTATTATTTATACAGTGGACGATGTAAAGAGACGGTGGCGAAGTTCAAGGGACCAGTTCCGGAGAGAATATGGTTCCGGCGGCCGCAGTGGAGAAGGTGGCACCAGGAAGCGCCGCTATATTTATTATGAGCAGCTGTTGTTCCTGCGGGAAATAATGGACATGCGACCGTAAGTACTCGTTGTTGTCCCTTTTTGCAAACGTGACCTCCCAAAAATGTCAGATACGCCAAAGCTGCTTTGTGTTTGCACAGTAAATTGTGTTCCTCAACTGACGTCTCCCCTATATTCTAGAACTAGCGACACTCTTGACGCGTCGGAAGAGGAGGCACGGCCCGAGTCTAGCCAGGCGTCCGAAGCCGCCGCTCCCCTGGTCACCCTAACCCCGGACCCCACCAGAGAGGATCCTGTCCCAGTCGCCTCAGCGCCTGAAGCTAGGCCACCGGACCAAGTGGCACCTAGCCATGCAGCACCCCGCCGCAGACGCCCTGTCAACCCACCCGCAGGTGCACAGGTGGACGCGCGTGTTCTGGAGTACCTGCGGCGTGCAGCTGATGAGGACAACTACGACTTTTTTTGTCACAGCATGGCACCTTTAATGTGCCGGGTACCAGTGCATAGGCTGGTGCGGCTGCAATCCAACATGCTGTCGCTACTCGACAGTGCTACACCCCCGCTTAGTCCAGGGCGGTGCTTCACAGCTATCGAGCAGTGGCGTAGTGTCTTTATGCCCTCCGCGGGGGTCCATTTGCCAGGGCCCTCACAACCTGCCCCTGGCATATCGCAGATGCCGCAATATCCTCCAGGGCCAAGATACCTCTCCCCTGGCCCAATGGCTGGCCCTGTCCGTCACTTCCCTCCATACTCCCTACCTGCCCCAAGTTTACAGGCTCCCATGCAGCCTCACGGCTACCAGACCCAGTATCATTCCCACTATGCTGTGCAGGAACATCCTCATCAGGCCCGGGGACAGCATAGAGGTGCTGATATGTCTGCCTACACCTCGCCACCCCATGCCTATCACAATCTGTAGGGACGCGTGTGTTCTAAGGCCAAGTGTAAAAAAGCCATGACAGCCTAGGAATCCTTCCAGGATACTTTATGCAATGCATCATGTTGGTGCCATTTTTTGTTGGGGTATGTTCTCCCGCGTCTGTTTTTTTGTGTTATGGAGTGTATGTGCAAATAACATAAACGCCAAAGTTTTATATATTTCACTCCCGTGTGGACAATCCTTCTGTTACATAGCTCACCGATTTCTACAGCCTCTACCGCTATGAGGTGCCATGGCGTAAGAGGCTTGGACGGTATGACATTTCTCCACAACATCGTTGAGGTCTTCGTTGATCGGAAGGGGTTTGGAATACCAGGAACTGAGGTGTTATTAGTATAGTTATTGTTTGCCCATACCTACCTTTACTCACGCAGAAAGGGGCGCTGACATATAGGGCAGGAAATCCTTTGTCTACACAAGAGGATGTTCTGTCCAGGAATTATTGGCTTAAAAAAAGGGTATTCCAAACGCCTCCCGAGCTTTAAGCTCGCAACCCACATCAAGGGGCCTCAAGTTTTGCGAGTCCCTAACCCTACCCCCCCCCCCCCAAACCAAAAAAGGATTAGAGGGATAAACAGACGTTCGACAAAATAATACTAACTTCACCACAACTGAAATGGCTACGTTATGCCAGGGTACATCTCCAGGCTGGCTGTCAAAATACTCAGCAAATTGCTGGCGCACTCGCAGGCCAGATGTCGGTGGCCGCCCTGGCCGAGCAGCCTGGGCGAGGCTGGTGGTGGGTGCAGTTGTTAACATATATTCCCCATCATGAGCGGCATCATGGATGCGGGTAAAGTTGTGCAGCACAACACAGGCTTTGATCACACATGTCACATTTGACGGCGACATTTGCATTGCTGTGATCAGGACCCTCCACTTGCTGGTCATGATGCCAAAGGCGCATTCCACCACTTTCCGTGCTCTGCCTAGCCGGTTATTGAAAATGCGCCTACGGTTATCCATGCCCCTCCGCGCATATGGACGCATGACTTGTCTGCTGAGGGCAAAACCCTCATCTGCAACCATAACATAAGGAACGGGTGGACCGCTGGTGCCAGGGAGGATGCTAGGCTCGGGAACATCAAGTTGGTTAGACATTAGACGCTGGCCCATTCTGGACGAGCGAAATATGCGGGCATCCGCAGAGCTTCCATAGGACCCGATGTCCACGATGGTAAAGCACAAATTACAGTCCGACAAGGCCAGCAAGACTATGGAAAAAAACTGCTTGTAGTTGAAGTATCGAGACCCAGAGTGGGGGGGGTTTTTGGACACGGATGTGCTTCCCATCCAGTGCACCTATACAGTGGGGAAATTGAGTGTTGGTTTCAAACTGCTGGGCTATTCGAAGCCAGTGTTGGGCCGTAGGCTGAGGGATCACGCTGCTCTTCAATCTCAGCCACAGGACCACACAGGTTGCTGGGACAATGCCGGAAATAGTGGACACTCCAAGAAGGAATTCAAAATGTAGGGAATGGTAGCTATTGCCGGTCGCCAAAAATCTACAGTAAATCAGGAACACAAACCACAAAGCCAACATGTTAGGTAGGACATGAAGCACCTAAAACAATGTGTAACCTTGATTAAGAAACAGCACATACCGTAAGGTGACAAGGAGACGCTCCTCTGGGGAAATACAGCGCCGCATGTTGGAGTCCTCATAGGCTATTCCAGGCCGAACCAGCTCCAGCAGCATATCAAAGGCAGGCACAGACAGGCGGCAAAAGGAGCGAAATTTCTCTGGGTGACGACGGAGGTCAGCATAGAGGGTGTGAAAATGCCCTTTAGAGGTGCGTTGGGACACTATTGGGTGAACCCACATCCTACCTGATCTCCGCCGGTGTGGCAGTAGCATGCTACGGCGTTGGCCAAACCTCCGGGATACCATCCATGCTAATAGGACACGGGCCAGAGAGCTAGGTGGCATCAATGCAGTGTGGCATACAAAGTAACCGCAAATACTCGTGTTGCACCAAAAGCACACAAATTCAGAAACACAGGTGCACACATCAAGCAGGGGCGTTGCATTCTTGGCCTTTTTGTAGGCTGGCATAAACAGAACACATGCTTGCGTTTTTTACACGCGCAGGAAAAACGCATGTCTTACGCACGTAATACACGCACACATGGTCCAAATACGCATGCCACACGCTGCTGACACGCGCGCAAAACGCTGCATTTTTTGCGCGCGCAAAAACGCAACGTTCGTCTGAATAAGCCCTTAAACTGTAAAACTGGATTGTTGAAACAAGCACGTGGAGAAATCTCGCAAATTTCCGTTAAGTTTAAACCCAGTGCTATTATTATAGTATTATGGAGATAGTATTGTAATATTATTAGAGTAATGTATTCTTATAGTAATAGTATTAGAGTAATGTAGTATTATAGTAATGTATTATTATAGTGATGTAGTATTGTTATAGTAATGTATTATTATAGTAGTTCAAATAACTAATTGATTAACAATAATTTTGTATTGTATCAAATTTGAAAGCAATGCAGCCCGTCAACTTCACATATTTTCTATATGTGGCCCACTTACCCGGCCGAGTTTGAAACCACTGACTTAGATGAAAATACTTTGGTCAATGACTGCCTGAAGTCTGGAACCCATGGACATCTCCACATGCTGAGTTTTTGCCCTTGAGATGCTTTGCCGGGGTGTATTCCTTAAAAAGACGCAGCTGTAAAATATAAAGCACACACCATTGGCATATTTGCTATGCACATATAAGCCAAACAAATATATTTAAAAACAAAAAAAAAACTATACCCCTAGATAAATTCCCTGAGGGGTGTAGTTTCCCAAATGGGGTCACTTATGTGGAAATTCCACTGTTTCGGCACCAAAAGAGATCTCCAAACCAGACACGGTGGCTAAAATATATTCTAATACAAAGGAGGCTCCAAAACCCACTAGGTGCTTCTTTGCCCCTGAGGCCTGTGTTTCAGTCCATCAGCACACTAGTGCCACATGTGGGATATTTCCTGAAACTGCAAGATCTGGGCAATAAATATGGAGTTGTGTTTCTCTGGTAAAACCTTCGGTGTTAAAAAAATATGTACAAAAATTTTTGGCCAAAAAAAAAAAGTGTCAATCAAAACTCTACTTTGCTCTACTTCCTGTGAAACGCCTAAACAGTTAAGAAACTTTCTGGATACTTTGAGGGGTGTAGTTTTTTTAATGGGGTGATTTATGGGGACTTTTAGACTGGGTTCACACGACCTATTTTCAGGCGTAAACAAGGCGTATTATGCCTCGATTTACGCCTGAAAATACAGCTCCAATACGTCGGCAAACATCTGCCCATTCATTTGAATGGGTTTGCTGACGACCGGTCATTGTCAAAAGACGGCGCGTAAAATAACAGCCTCGGCAAAGAAGTGCAGGACACTTCTTTGGACGTAATTTGAGCAGTTTTTCATTGAATCCAATGAAGAACAGCTAGAAATTACGGCCGTCAAAGACGCCTCGCAAAATGCGAGTACGAGCAATTACGTCTGAAATGACGGAGCTGTTTTCTCCTGAAAACAGCTCCGTCATTTCAGCCGTAAATGCAGTTCGCGTATGCACATACCCTTAATATATAAGGCCCTCAAAGCTACGTCATAACTGTGCTGGTCCTTGAAAAAAAATAAAAAAAATAGCCTTTTGAAAATTTCTTGAAAACGTGAGAAATTGCTGCTAAAGTTCTAAGCCTTGTAACGGCCTAGAAAAATAAAAGGACGTTAAAAAAAAACCAAAAAAAACCGATGCAAACAAAGTAGACCTAAGGGAAACGTAACTGATTAACTATTTTGTGTGGTATTACTATTTTACAAGCAGATCATATTTTTCTAAATTTAAATGTAATTTTTGCAAATTCTCCCTAAATTGGCCTTTTTCACAAATAAATAATGAATTTATCTACCAAATTTTTTCACTAACAAAGTACAATATGTCATGAGAAAACAATCACTTGGATAAGTAAAGGCATTCCAAAGTGATTACTGCATAAAATAACACGTCAGAATGCTGTATTATTTTTATTTAAACAAAACAGTGTGAAACCAGCCTAAGGCACTATTCACACAGATTTTTATGCAGGCAGAACAAAAAAATTAAAATCTGCCCCCAAATTCCTTCAGGACTTTGAGGCAGATTTTGAACTGCAGTACGTATTTATCCACATTATTTGCCCAAGGTCATTGAAGCGAATGCAAGGACTGCGGGAAAAAAAAAAAAACTGCTTTAAAACACTCAAAGGCTATGTTCACACGGGGTCTTTTGCCGAGTTTATTGACGCGGAAACCGCGTCGCAAAACTCGGCAGAAACGGCCCGAGAACGCCTCCCATTGATTTCAATGGGAGGCGTCGGCGTCTTTTTCCCGCGAGCAGTAAAACTGCCTCGCGGGAAAAAGAAGCGACATGCCCTATCTTCGGGCGCTTCCGCCTCCGACCTCCCATTGACTTCAATGGGAGGCAGGAGAAAGCGTGTTTTCTGCCCGCGGCGCTCAATGGCCGCGGGCGAAAAACGGCGCGATCATTGCTATTCACACGGAGTATTTTGGGGGAGGAATATCTGCCTCAAAATTCCGTTTGGAGCTTTGAGGCAGATATTCCTCCCCCAAAATACTCCGTGTGAACATAGCCAAACTAGCTCCATGGGTTTTTTTCTGCCTCCTCTCAATGGGGAGCTCAGAGGTGGAAAACACAGCAACACATTTTTCTCCAGTGAATAGCCAAAAGCCACGCGGGAACAGAAGCAAACATGCCTCTGCTTCCCATTGAAACAAATGGGGAGGGGAGGGGGGGGGATTTTGGCAGTTTCGAAGGCAGGGCTCGAAGAAAAAAAAAACCCCCCAAAAAAACCTTGTCACGTGTAGGAGACCCAGCACTATGAAAATAATTCATTATATTGCAGTTCAGGTGAGAGACTGGATTACGCATTTAGTGCATTTTTGAAACACTGAAAACCCATGCTCTTTTTATTGGAGTTTATTTAGGCTGCTTTTGAAGATACAAAATTGCACAATGTGAACCCAGCCTTAGCCAGGAAGGCTACGTTCACACAGGGTGGATACGCTGCGTAAAAAGGTACACAGAGTATCCACGGGGAGTTCCGGACTAAAAACTGCACAAAATTGTGGTACAATTTTTTGCCTGAATGCCTGCTGCAGAAAACTGCACATATTAAGACAAAAAAACCAAAACCCATACTTAGACCCCATACACACGACCGTAGAATGTGTCCGTAATTACGGACACATTCACTTCTATTGCCCACGGACACCTTCCCGTATATTTACGGGAAGGTGCCAGTGCCGTAGAAAGTCTCCGCAAAAGATAGGACATATCCTAATTTTTTGCCATTTACGTACCTTGCTCCCATACTTTATATGGGAGCACGGTCCGCAAATGCAGGCGGCTGTCCGTGCCCGTAATCACAGACCAGGATTACGGGCATGGTTGTGTGCATGGGGCCTTACCCTCTGACATTCAGCAGACCAGCTTCCTCGGCTGACGTTTAATCCCAAAGTGACTGCTGAAGCCTGTGATTTGCTGCAGCGATCACATGGAATGAAACATTCCAGAAGGCCAGCCTGAACAAAGCAGCACAGATCTCTGTGAAGCATTAGATTCTTAATCTAAGTTTCGCAACACAAAAGCAGCGATCATGCAAATACAATTGAAATGCTGCAAAAAAAAAAAAAAAAAAAAAAAGCATCCACTTGGCTACTACTGTATTATGCTGCTTTTTCCCGCAACTAAATCAGTTGCAGAAAATCTGCAGTATTTACGCTATTTTGTGAACTTGCCTTAAGGCCCTGTTCAGTTTTTTTTGGTGCCGATTTGGACTTGGAAACCGCGCCAAAAGACACCTCCATTGATTTCGATAGGAGACGAAGGCTTTTTTTCCCCACTTGCGGTTTTAAAAAAACATGCTCTTTCTTCCTGCGGTGCCGTCTCTCAAACCGCCCATTGAAATCAATGGGAGGCAGAAAAAGTGTTTGCTAAATTTTTTGCCCGCAGCACTCAAAGGGCGCGGCAGAAAAACAGCGCCAAAAGAAAGTACAGGCAGGTCAAAAATCGGCTTTAAAATACCTGAAGGAATTTTGAGGCAGATTTTTTATTTTTTTTTTCTGCCTGCAAAAACCCTGCGTGAACAGGGCCTAAGATGCCTTTAAAAAGATATACATACGTGTGATTTGTGCAACTTTGCCATTTTTTCAGATACAGCTTCTGTTTTCCAGGATACATAAAATCTGTATCAGTAATTTTTACTTTCTCAAAGTTGCACAAAAAACACGGTTTTAGAAAAAAAAAAAAATGATCGAAACTTAAGTCTGGTTAGTCTTGGTTTACATGGCAGTTTAGTCAAAATAAGTCTTTTACATTTCAGATAAGGGCAAAAACCGTTGCAAGTATGAGCAAACACACAAGTGACGACAACTATGGTGTAAAAGCAGAGACCAATTTATAAAATGTAGAGATTCACATAAAACTTCAGGTCATGGTTAGAAAAAAAAATAAAATGAATAAAACAGTTAAATTTAAATGAGTTACACCATTAAAGATCCGGATTTTTAAAAGTCAATACTAGTTATGCTTGAAGTATCTTTGTGCAAACCTTGTCCATAGAATAAAAAAAACCTCCACACACTCTTTTAACCAAGTTTCATAGCATTTCAATGCACTTGTCACGCAAGTAAAGTCTTTAATTTGAAGATTCTTGGCATCTTAAGTTGGAGTTAAAGATGCATTTCCATCAACCCCAGTTCCCACTCTTTGGTAATGTTGATAGATATCGTGTAATCTTCTGTTATGGAGAGAGGATTGTTCACTTTGATCGTCTCCTAGAGGCATGTAAATGCTGGCCTGATCTCGCACATCTCCAGAGCCTCTCTGAATATTTGGGGTGATTGCAGGAGATGGGGAAAAGGATGCAATTTTGATCCCAGCCACCATATTTCCCATGGCCATAGTGGCTGCATTCCGCTGGTTGTATGGCGGGGTTAGATGATACATGGAGGATGAACTCATGTAGGCCTGAGCAGAAGGCATCATACGATTATATTGCAAGCCATTGAGGTCATACCTGGGCATTGGTGGGACTTGGGAACGGTTTAACCCAGGATGCTGCATGTAGCCAAGCTGCTCCTGTTTAAAAGCATAAGGGCTGTTTTGCCAGCTGCTCGAATGTGCAGAAGGGCCTGTCTTTCGTGCTACCCAATTAGTGCTAGATAATGGGTTAGCATCTGAAGCCATAAGATTCCCAGGTGAAGAATACCGCTCCCTTTTCTGGGGGGTCTTTAGCTTCTTTTTTGGCTTAAATTTGTAATCTGGATAATCCATCATGTGCTGAGCTCTCAGTCTTCTGGATTCATCTATGAAAGGCTTCTTTTCTGCATCACCAAGCCGTGTCCACTCTGCTCCTAACCTCTTGCTGATTTCACAGTTGTGTATGCTAGGATATTCCAGAATCATCTTTCTCCTCTGTGCTTTGGACCATAGGAAAAAAGCGTTCATGGGCTTCTTAACTCGGTCTGGAGTAGCAGTATTGCCTTTAGGAGGTGAAGGCACATCTCCCACAGTCTGATAGTTGGATTCCCACACAGGGCTTTTGATATTGGTTTCCAGCATGTTAGACATTCAGCAGTCGATTGAATCCCAGTCCAACCTCTGACCAACAACCTGACAACGCCCTTTGGAGCAATTTATAATTGTTTTAATGCTAATGACTTCAAATCAACCAATAACAGCCAAACCTTATGGTCCAGCCCAGCAACTTAAATTTCAGCACATGGTTAACCTTTTCCAAGCCAGATCTGTATAATTATGCATAAGGGTTCATTCACACGTTGCGATTGAGGCACGGTTAGAACCGCATAGAAAAAAACTTATTTGAAAACCACATTCAGTTTTTCTACGATTTGGTGCGTTTTTCCATGCAGTTGCAGTACAAAACTAATAACAGATGTGTTTTATGCGGTTTTAATTGAACCTCAATTGCAACGTTTGAATGGAGCCTTAGGCCTAGTTCACAAGTAGCCTAACTACTGCAGATTATGCTGCAGAAAATCTGCAGCATAACACAGTAGCAGCAGAGTGGATGAGATTTGAACAAATCTCATACACACTCTGTGTAAAAAAATCAGCCGAAAAAATGGTCATAAATTGACCTGCGTTGCGGTTCTTTAATCGGCAGCATGTAACTTTATGCTGCAGAATTGCTGCTTTTCTGTTGTGGGTTTTCCCCATTGAATTAAATGAGGAGGTAAGGCTGGGTTCACACGAGCATGTTACGTCCGTAAAGGACGGAACGTATTTCGGCCACAAGTCCCGGACCGAACACAGTGCAGGGAGCCGGGCTCCTAGCATCATAGTTATGTACAACGCTAGGAGTCCCTGCCTCGCTGCAGGACAACTGTCCCGTACTGTAATCATGCTTTCAGTACGGGACAGTAGTTCCACGGAGAGGCAGGGACTCCTAGCGTCGTACATAACTATGATGCTAGGAGCCCGGCTCCCTACAGTGTGTTCGGTCCGGGACTTGCGGCCGAAATACGTTCCGTCCTTTACGGACCGAACATGCTCGTGTGAACCCAGCCTGAAACCCGCGACAAATAGGAGATGTTGCGATTTTTGCGGCGAAAAAAATCGCAATTAAGAAAAAAAAAAACATTTATATATCCAGCCCGGCCTCTAGGGATGACGTTTCATCCCATGTGACTGTTGCAGCCAATCACAGGCTGCAGAACGGCAGAGGGACGTGTCGCCATGGCTACGGGTAAGTATAAACTTTTTTATTTTTTTAAATTTTTTTTAGTGCTGTTCTCTGCAGCTAATTCCGCCCAAAACAACGTACAACATTTTGTGTGGTTTTTCGAACGGAATTCCCTGCGGCGTCCAGGGCGGATAAGCTGTGTACCTTTACAGAGTGTATCCAACCTGTGTCAACATACCCTTACACTATGAGGGTATGTACACTCGCTTAACCAAAAACATCTGAAAATACGGAGCTGTTTTCAAGGGAAAATAGCTCCTGATTTTCAGGCGTATTTTAATCAAACTCACGTTTTTCAAGCTGTTTTTCTATAGTCAATGGAGAACGGCTCCAACAACGTCCCAAGAAGTGACATGCACTTCTTTTTCGCGGGGGTCTTTTTACGTGCCGTTTTTGGAAAACGAAATGTAAAAAAATGCCCCGTCAGAACAGAACGCCGTATTTCCCATTGAAATCAATGGGCAGATGTACGGAGCCATCCTTCCGACTTTTCGTTTATGGCCCGAAAAACGGCTGAAAACAATCCGTGTGAACATACCCTTAAACTGAGATTTTGCGGCGGCAGGCAGACAAGAAAGCTCCTAGCGTCGTACATAACTATGATGCTAGGAGCCCCGCTCCCTGCAGTATGTTCAGTCCGGGGACTTGCGGCCGAAATACGTTCCGTCCTTTACGGACAGAACATGCTCGTGTGAATCCAGCCTTACTGCGACAGGTTTTTTTCTGAGTAGGTTTTTTTCTGAAGATTGTGGATGAGATTAGTTTAAATCTCATCCACTTTGCTGCTACTGTAAACGCTGCGGAATTTCCGCACAGAAAATACTGACAGAAATTCTGCATTGCTTACGCGCGTGTGAACTTACCATTAGGCCTCTTTCACACACAGAATTTTTCTAGTGTTTTAAACTGCATAAAAAAAGCTTAACAATCGCTAGCGTTATTAAAATGTAACATGCGTTGTAGCGGCATTTTTTTTTTTAATTGGGTGTTATTTTGTACATGCTTTTGTTCTGCCATTCTTGAGGTCCTATAAAGAAACCTATGGGAAAAACGCCTGGAAAAAAACCGCTATACCCAAAGCATGTTGCGTTTTGAAAAAAAACGCCACCGACCACAAAATTGCCTCGAAGATGCCAAAAAAACAAAACACAGTTGTGTGTAATGCATTTGACATTTTACTAGAGACTTTAGGACCCATGCACACGAACATGCTTTTGCGGCCGCAATTCCCCCGAAAATCCACGGGATAATTGCGGCCGCATTCATTCCTATGGGGCCATGCACACGACCGTGGTTTCCACGGTCCGTGCATGGCCCAGGAGCCCGGACCGCAGAACGGGCATGCCTTATTACGGCTGTGTTCTGCGATCCGGGCTCATTAAAAGTAATGGCCGCGGCCATGTGCACAGTCCGCGATTTACCTTTTGCGCATGGCCTAATCTGTCTTCTCCCCTTAATGTAACTCTGCTACCTGTCAACTGAAAAGTGATCTGCCACAGGGAAAAAATGTTTCCCCATCATGTGTAAATCCAAGGTGTTACTTTGTGGTACTCTGCCATGGGAAAACATTTTTTCCCTCTGGTGGATGATTTTTCCATTGACAGGTTGCAGAGTTACATAAAAGGAAAAAAATCCCCCATCATGTAACTGCTACCATGTCAGTGAAAAGTCATCCACCACAGGGTCTCTCTCTTGACTTTCATCGTTCCCAACCTTTTGGTGTGACCTGCAGCTGCTGCTGCTGGGGTCAGCATATCCTACCATTGTACAGTCACTCACAAAATGGCGCTGCACAGTGTAAGACAATTTGAAGACACTCCCTCCTGGCTTGTAGGCAAAAAAAGGGAGGGATGATGAGTGTATTCGCTAGTAGGGAGAGTAGCAACATTATTTAAAGGGGTTATCCAGCCGCTAAAAATTGATGGCCTATCCTCAGGATAGGCCATCAATAGCTGATCGGTCGGGGTCCGACCCCTCTAATTTTATTATTTCCCACCGTGTGGAAGAAAAAACAAATACTCCCCAAAAAAATGTAATAAAAATAAGTAACTTAACCGCTTCCCGACCGCCCACAGTAAATTCACGTCGGCACTTGATGGGCTCTGTGCAGCGCCAACGTTAATTCATGGTGGGTGTTAAAAGCGCGATCCGGGTGTCTCAGAGTAGCGCTGACACCCGGATCGCGCTGTTATCCCCTGCTTCTGGTCCCGGAGACATGATCGGGACCTAATTGGTTCAGGTCCCGGTCATGTGATCGCAGGGAAAGTTTGTTGTAGCAACGAACTGGAAAGTTTGTTACTATAACAATCTGGAAAGTTTGTTGCTACAACAAACTTTCCAGGGGACCGATTGCAGGTGCTGCAGTCGGTTATAAGGAAAAATCGGAGGCCATACAACAGCCCCCGGGTCTGCCATGCACGGCAGCCTATGAGAACCAGCCGGAGGCCGGTCCTCATAAGCTTCCTGTCAGTGTGACTCTCAGCGTCACACTGACAGTTTATAATACGTTACACTACCTAGGTAAAAAAAATAATTAAAAAACAATGTCAGAATCACTATTTTTTGGTCATCAATCCTCCCAAAATATATAATAAAAAGTGATTAAAAAGTCGCATGTACCCCAAAATAGTACCAATAAAAACTACAACCGGTCCCGGAAAAAACAAGCCCTTACACAGCTTTTTTGACTGAAAAATGAAAAAGTTATGGCTCTCAGAATATGGTGACACAAAAAATAAATAATTTTATCGAAAAGTGATTTTATTGCACAAACGCCACAAAAACATAAAAAAACCTATATACATATGGTATCGCCGTAATCGTATCGACCCGCAGAATAAAGTAAAATGTCATTTACAGCGCACGGTGAACACTGTAAAAAAAAAAAAAAAGACAAAAAACATTGTCAGAATTTATGTTTCTTTGTCACTTTGCTTGCCAAAAAAAATCTAATGAAAAGTGATAAAAAAAATCTCATGTACCCTAAAATGGTACCAATGAAAACTACAGATTGTTCCGCAACAAATAAGCCCTCATACAGCTCCGGTGGGGAAAAAATAAAAAAAGTTCTGGCTCTCAGAATATAGCAACAGAAATTGTGCAGTGTCCAAAAGCGGATAAGATCGGGCACCATTTATCAGTGCGACGTCGGGAACATATCTGCGGATTATTATTTATTTACCCCATTATTATACTCTCTTATTATGCCCTGATGTACTCTACCCAGTTTACACATACTCCCACATTATAAACTGAAATACCAGCAAAACCCCAAACAGAACAGTTACCAAGCAAAATATGTGCTCCAAAAGCCAAATGGCGCTCCCTCACTTCTGAGCCCCACAGCGTGCCCAAACACCAGCTTACGTCCACATATATGATATTTTATATCCGGGAGAACCCGCTCAACATTGTATGAGGTATTTGTCTTCACTGGCACAAACTGGGCACACCATATTGTGCATTAAAATGGCATATCAGTGGAAAATTTTAATTTTCAATTTGCACCATCCGCTGCGCATTAATGCCTTCGCGCACCACGACTTAATAGCATGTCGTGGTGCGGGGGGTTATATATGGAGTGGGCTCATGCGCTGCGCCCGTTCCATATTCTGCAGGTGTCAGCTGTGTATTACAGCTGACACCCGGGACTAACGGACAGGAAAAGCGGTCGCGCTGTTCCAGGAGCCTGTGAAAATGATATTATACTGCAATACATTAGTATTGCAGTGTATTGTATGAGCGACCTAATGATCGCTCGTTCCAGTCCCCTAAAGGGACTTTTGGGAGGTTTCCACTGTTTTGGTACCGCAGGGGCTTTGCAAATGCGACATGACACCTGAAAACCATTCCAGCTAAATTTGAGCTCCAAAAGCCAAATATTGTTCCTTCCCTTCTGAGTCCTGCCGTGGGTCCAAACAGCACTTTATTACCACATATGGTGTATTGCTGTAATCAGAATAAATTGCTTTACAAATTTTGGGGTGATTTTTCTCCTTTATTCATTGTAAAAATTAAACATTTCTATGTTTTTTCAGTTCATTTTCACGGCCTAGTTCCACTAAATTCAGTAAAAAAAACTGTGTGGTCAAAATGCTAACTATACCCCTAGAAAAATTCCTTGAGGGGTATAGTCTTCAAAATGGGGTCACTTTTGGGGGTTTCCACTGTTTTGTTCCCTCCAGGGCGTTGCAAACGCGACATGGCACTGAAAACCAATCCAGCAAAATCTGCGCTTCAAAATCCAAATGGCGCTCCTTCCCTTCTGAGCTCTGTCGTGGGTCCAAACAGCAGTTTAGTACCACATATGGAGTATTGGCGTAATCGGGAGAAGTAGCTTTACAAGTTTTGGGGTGATTTTTATTCTTTATTCCTTGCAAATATTATTTTTTTTATATTTTTTCAGAAAAAAAGATTTTCACTTTCACAGACAAACTCCAATAAATATAGCAAAAGACCTGTGGGGTCAAGATGCTAACTGTACCCCTAGATAAATTCCTTGAGGTGTGTAGTTTCCAAAACCGTGTCACTTTTGGGGGATTTCCACTGTTTTGGCACTACAAGACCTCTTCAAACCTGACATGGTGCCTAAAATAATTCTAAAAAAAGGAGGCCCCAAAATCAACTAGGTGCACCTTTGCTTCTGAGAACGGTATTTCAGTCCATTAGCACACTAGGGCCACATGTGGGATATTTCTAAAAACTGCAGAATCTGGACAATAAATATTGAGTTGCATCTCTCTGGTGAAACCTTCCGTGTTACAGAATTTTTTTTACTACAAATGAATTTCAGCAAAAAAATAAAATAAAATTGTCAATTTCCCCTCTACATTGCTTTAATTCCTGTGAAGCGCCTAAAGGGTTAAGAAACTTTCTAAATGCTGTTTTTAATACTTTGAGGGGTGAAGTTTTTAATATGGGGTGATTTATGGGGTCTATCTAGTACATAAGGCCCTCAAAGCCGCTTCAGAACTGAACTGGTCCCTGTAAAATTAGCCTTTTGAAACTTTCTTGAAAATGTGAGAAATTGCTGCTAAAGTTCTAAGCCTTGTAACGTCCTAGAAAAATAAAATAATGTTCAAAAATCGATGCAAATATAAAGTAGACATATGGAATATGTGAAATAGTAACTATTTTGTGTGGTATTTCTATCTGTTTTACAAGCAGATACATTTAAAATTAGAAAAATATTAATTTTTGCAAATTTTCTCGAAATTTTGGTGTTTTTCACAAATAAGCAATGAATTTATTGACCAAATTTTTCCACTAACATAAAGTACAATATGTCACGAGAAAACAATCTCAGAATAACTTGGATAGGCAAAAGCATTCCAGAGTTAGGGCGGATTCACACGAACGTGATTTACGTCCGTGCAGCCCGCGTGGTTTTCACGCGGGTCGCACGGACCTATGCAAGTCTATGGGGCCGTGCAGACTGTCCGTGATTTTTGCGCAGCGTGTCTCCGCTGCGTAAAACTTACGACATGTTCTATATTTGAGCGTTTTTCGTGCATCATGCACCCTTGAAGTCAATGGGTGCGTGAAAATCACGCATGCCACACGGAGGCACCTCCGTGGAACGCGCGTTTTTCACGCCAGACTGGTTGACTCTATGTTAATGAGTTTGAGCAAACTTGTCCAAAGAAGAACAAACCAGGAAGTGGTTTATAGCCATGGTTTAAGCCAGCATAACGTACTCCAGCAGCAGAAGTTGCAGACATGCCACGCGACATCGATATGGAGCACCTAATCTCTTTAGTGCAGGAGAGGCCTGAGGTCTGGGACACCCGCGCGGAGTCATACCATGAATGGACATCGAAAGAGGTGGCATGGGACCAGATTGCGGAGGCGCACTTCCAGCAGGATTGGTCCAAGAGCAGCACCCGCGACCGTAAACGGATTGGTGAGTCAATGTCTTTAGATATATGTAATGTCATCCATATTCACTAGTGTGTCCCTGTGGTAACATTTCCTCACATGCCCAACGTTTCGGTTCTGTCGTAGCTTTATCAGCTTCAGTAATGTCTGTTCTTCTGTGTAGGTGTATTCCTCTCGTTTAAACAGTGCCTGTGTGTGCAGTAACATAATGTGTAACCAGTTTGTTTTGGGTTCATTCTACAGTTGATGATGTAAAGACACGGTGGCGTAGCACACGCGACCAGTTCCGCAGGGAATATGGCTCCAGGGGGCGCAGCGGTGATGGTGCCAGCAAGAAGCGTCGGTACATGTACTATAACCAGCTGATGTTCTTGCGAGACATCATGGACATGCGACAGTAAGTAATCGACCTTTCACCTATTTGAAAAAGTTACCTCGCTGAAATGTCATCTACGCCAAAGAGGCTGTGTTTTCCTTCTGTAAAATGTGTTACTCAAACGTTTCTATTATTATAGAACTAGCGACAATCTTGACGACTCGCAAGAGGAGGCACGCCCCGAGTCCTCTCAGGCGTCCGAACACGCCGTTCCCCTGGTGACCCTAACCCCGGATCCCACAGCAGAGGAACCTGCCCCAGTAGCCTCAGCGCCAGAACCAGTCCCACACGAGGAAGTGGCACCTCAGCCTGCAGCACCCCGACGCAAGCGGACAATCAACCCGGCCGCAGGTGCACAGGTGGACGCTCGGGTCCTGGACTACCTGCGCCGCGCGGCCGATGAACACAATTGCGACATCTTTTGCCGCAGCATGGCCCCATTAATGCGCAGGGTCCCGGAGCATAGGCTGGTGCGCCTCCAGTCGGCCATGCTGTCGTTGATAGACAGTGCTACCCCACCGCATAGTCCACGGCGGTGCTTTGATGCAATTGAGCGGTGGGGTACAATATCGCTGGGCCCTCCCAACCGGCCACCCCCATCGCTCGTCTGCCGCAATATCGGCCAGGGCCTAGCCACTTCTCCCCTGGTCCGATGGCTGGCCGTGACAGACATTTTGCACCATACTCCCGACCCGCCCAAACTTATCAGGCCCCCATACAGCCTCACGGCTACCAGCCACAGCTTCAGCACCACTATGCTGTTCAGGAACATCCTCAGCAGGGCCGTAGACAGCATAGTGGTGCTGACATGTCCGCCTACACCTCTCCGCCGCATTCGTACCATGATTTGTAGGCGTGCGTGGTGAAGGCCATTGATTGTAAATTGGGTAAACCCATCTGGGTTGTGTTTTGTTTTCCCTTTGGCATCATGTTGGTGCACAAAAGAAAGTGTGTATTTTCTACAACTATGTTGTTCTAATTGTTTGGGTTTGTGTGACCACAACATAAACTCTGAAGTTATATTTTTTATTGAGTGTGGACAATCCTTCTTTGGCATATTTGTCAAAATGTTTTCGCTTCCCACGGTATGATGTCACATTTCTTAACGGTTTTACAGGTTTTATATCTACGCCATAATTGAGGTATTAGTTTCTCGGTAGGGGTTTGGAATTAGTCGTAGAAAGGTGTTACTATATGGTCGCCAGCAACTATCATAGTTATCGCACAAAGGGCAGCTGGCAAAGGATACAAATTCATTGGTCTAGCCAAGGGTATGTTGTGCCAATGACTTGTTGGGTCTAAAAATGGGAACTCCAAACCCCTAAAGATTTAAGCTCGCAACCCACGTCAAGGGTCCTCAAGTATTGCGAGTCCCTAACACAACTACCCCCCCAAAAAAACATAAAGTTCAAGGGTGAGAAACGACCTTTCTCTACAATACTAATAACTACGCAACACTTTAAATGCCAACGTGCTGCCAGGGTACAGCTCCTGCAGGGCTGACAAAATACTCTGCAAATTGTTGACGCACTCGGAGACCAGATGTTTGTGGGCGCCCTACTAGAACAGGCTGTACAATGTTGGTGGTGGGTGCATTTGTTACCATATATTCGCAATCATAACTGGCATCATGTATGCGGGTAAAGTTATGCAGAACAACACACGCTTGGATAACACGTGTCACATTGGGCGGGGACATTTGCATTGTTGTCATAAAGACCCTCCACTTGTTTGACATGATGCCAAAGGCGCATTCGACACATCTTCGTGCTCTGCTTAGGCGGTAATTGAAGATGCGCCTACGCTCATCCAAGCCCCTCCTCGCAAATGGACGCATTACTTGTTTTGTCAGGGTAAAATCCTCATCTGCAACGATGACATATGGGATTGGTGGGCCGCTGGAGCCAGGGAGGAGGGTAGGTTCGGGAACAGCAAGATGGTTAGCCATAAGACGCTGGGCCATTCTGGATGAGCGAAATATGCGGGCATCAGCCGAGCTTTCATATGACCCAATGTCTACTATGGTAAAGCATAAATTACTGTCCGCCAAGGCCAACAAGACTAGCGAAAAATACTGCTTGTAGTTGTAATATCTGGAGCCAGAGTGGGGGGGTTTCTTCACACGAATGTGCTTCCCATCTAGTGCACCAATTTAGTGTGGAAATTGGGTGTCGGTAAGAAACTGTTCAGCTATTCTAAGCCAGTGTTGGGCCGTTGGCTGAGGCATCACCGTGCTCTTTAATCTCAGCCACAGGACGACACAGGTTGATGTGACAATGCCGGAAATTGTGGACACCCCAAGAAGGAATTCGAAATGTAGCGAATGGTACCTATTGCCTGTGGCCAGAAATCTACATGAAATCAGAAACACAAACAACAAAGCAGACATGTTAGGTAGGACATGAAGCACATAAACCATCGTGTAAGCTGTATTTTCAAACATCACATACCGCAAGGTCACAAGGAGCCGCTCCTCTGGGGAAATGCAGCGACGCATGTTTGTGTCCTGGTAGGTGATTCCTGGCCGAACAAGCTCAAGCAGCATATCAAAGGCGCCGACAGACAGGCGGCAAAAGGAGCGAAATTTATCAGGGTGACGACGGAGGTCATCATACAGGGTATGAAAGTGGCCTTTTGAGGTGCGTTGGGCCACAATTGGATGAACCCCAATCCTACCTCTTCTACGCCGGTGTGCCTGTAACATGGGACTGCGTGCCCCAAATCTACGGGAAACCATCCACGCTAGCAGAACATGGGCCAGCGAGCTAGACGGCATCAATGCAGTTGAGACTGCAAAATAACCACAAATAGGGGTTTTGTAAACGCTCTTTCGCTTAAAGGTCCAAAATGCCACATCACAGGTGCAAACAGCAAGCAGGGGTGTGGCATTGTTGGGCTTTTTGTAGGCTGGCATCAACTTAACACCTCCTTCCGTTTTTTCTACTCGCGGGAAAAACGCATGCCGTACGTGCGTATATAAACGCGCCAAATACGCATACACAAATAGGAGTCATTTATGCGATTATATTGCGGCTCTGTTTTGTACAGAGCCATAAAAGGGCTTCCATAAAAGTACATGAGGCCTCTATTGTGACAGATTTCGTACATAGGCATATGGAGTTTTTTCTTTTGTATTCCGTGCAAAATCGAAAGCTTTGTGGTATGCTTCATCAGACTTCATATGTACAGAGGTATAAGGAAACAACTCTCCCAGGGGAGAACATCTCCGTACATATTGAGTCCAACTGGGCTCTACTGTGTACAGCCATGGGCCCTTAGGGTATGTTCACACGGCAACTCCAAATACGGCTGAAATTACGGAGCTGTTTTCAGGCGAAAACAGCTCCCGAATTTAAGACGTTTTGACAAGTGCACGCGTTTTTCGCGGCGTCCATTACTGGCGTAATTGGAGCTGTTTTTCAATGGAGTCAATGATAAACGGCTCTGATTATGTCCCAAGAAGTGACATGCACTTCTTTGAGGCGGGCGTCTTTTTACGAGCCGTATTTTGACAGCGACGTGTAAAAATACACCTCGTCTGCACAGAACACCGTAAAACCCATTGAATTCAATGGGCAGATGTTTGCAGACGGTTTGGAGCCGTTTTTTCAGGCGTAATTTGAGGTGTAAAACGCCTGAATTACGTCCGTAAATAGGGCGTGTGAACATACCCTTACAGTGTACTTGCAGACCTTTTCCCCCTTCACCATACTATATCATTCTGTGGGTACAATTAAATGGCTAGGTACTCTTTTTTTTTTCTTTTCTACCTGCTGATTGTTATTTTTGTGATGGTAATTCCTTCTTATTTATAAATAAACCTTTTATGGAATAGTCCTAAGATTGCTAGGCCAAATTTTATTCTTGTAATATAGCACCCTTCTTTTGATGCTGCAAACCTGCTCTAAGTATGTTTCGCAATCACGGATTCTTTTACTTGCTACCTGAAATAACTGGTGGCCAATTATATTCATGGGAACCTTTTATATAAGTCATTAATGTATATGAATATTTAATTTAAATTATCTTAAACATGTTTACAGGCGTTGCTTACATGGTCTGCCATTGTATGTGAATCTTAAAGGAATTTGATTGGTGGGTGACAACATAGTTTTTTCTGAAAGTTTGGTTTACTCTTAAATAAAGTTGGTTTTAAAAAGTTTTCATGTTGTCTGTCTGTTATTTTTCAAAGTTCCTGTAATGATGGGGGTAGGGAAACAGACAAGTGAGCCCTAATCTACCCGCCACTCAGTCCCTGCCTACTTGCAACGACCCGCCCTAGGCGACGGGGTACAACTGGGCGACGGTCCCTACGCTCAATAAGTGCACGACAGACAAGGGTACACAGAAGCAAGGGAAAAGGGACAGTTGCCCACGGCAACACCGTGAGCAACAAGAGTGGTGAACGAGCCGAGTCAAACCACGAGTGTACGAGGTACCAAACGCAGAGCAGGAGAGTAGTGAACAAGCCGAGTCAAACCAGGAGTGTACGAGGTACCAAACGCAGAGCAGGAGAGTAGTCAGTAAGCCAGGGTCAATATGAAGCAGGGTCAAATAGTTCAAGAAGCTGCAGCAGGGCCAGGAAACCAAACGAGAAGAATCACAAGCAAGGAGGAACAGGAAAGGCAGGTATAAATAAACAGAGGGCGGTAGCTAGCTCCGTCTGGCCAGGCTGTGATAGGCTCTCCCACTCCTAAACCTGCCATCCTGAGTGGTGGAAGATGGAGTCAGTCTCACAGACATAGAAGCAGGTGCAGACTGATTACCTATGGGCGTAGATACAGAAGCTGTGCCTGGCAGATCCTTAACAGTACCCCCCCTTTTATGAGGGGCCACCGGACCCTTTCTAGATGGACCTGGTTTATTGGGGAAACGAAGGTGGAACCTCCTGACCAATACCCCAGCGTGAACATCCCGGGCGGGTACCCAAGTCCTCTCCTCAGGCCCGTATCCTCACCAATGGACCAGGTACTGGAGGGAGCCTTGGACCATCTTGCTGTCCACAATCTTGGCCACCTCGAATTCTACCCCCTCAGGGATGAGAACGGGGACAAGAGGTTTCCTCGAGGGAGCCAAGGACGGGGAACAGCGTTTAAGGAGGGAGGCGTGAAACACGTCGTATACTCGAAAAGATGGGGGCAACTCCAGTCGGAAGGAGACAGGATTGAGGACTTCAATGACCTTGTACGGCCCTATAAAACGGGGAGCAAACTTCTTGGACGGGAGTTTAAGGCGCAAGTTCTTTGACGATAGCCACACCAGATCCCCGACCATAAACAAGTGGTTAGCAGAACGTCTTCTATCTGCCTGAGTTTTTTGTATGCTCTGGGACGCCTCTAGGTTCTTCTGAACCTGGGCCCAGACTGTGCACAGTTCCTGATGAACGACCTCTACCTCCGGATTGTTGGAACTACCAGGTGAAACGGAGGAGAACCGTGGATTAAACCCAAAATGACAGAAAAAGGGGGAGACCCCTGACGAGTTACTGACCTGGTTCTTGAGGGAAAATTCAGCGAGGGAAATGAATGAGACCCAATCATATTGACAGTCCGAGATAAAACACCTTAAATATTGTTCTAGAGACTGATTAGTCCTCTCAGTTTGGCCATTAGTTTCAGTATGGAAGGCAGAGGAGAAGGACAGATCATTCTCCAACTTTTTACAGAAGGCTCTGCAAAACAAAGAAACAAATTGTACCCCTCTGTCAGAAACAATATTGAAAGGGACTCCATGGAGACGCAGGATGTGTTTGACAAACAAGGTAGATAACGTCTTAGCATTGGGTAGTTTCTTGAGGGGCACAAAGTGGCACATCTTACTGAAGCGGTCTACTACAACCCACACCACCGACTTGCCTTGAGATGGAGGCAAATCGGTGATAAAATCCATGGAGATATGGGTCCAAGGTCTCTGGGGAATGGGCAAAGAACGTAGTAAGCCCGCAGGTCGGGACCTGGGAGTCTTGGACCTAGCACAAACCTCACAAGCGGCGACGTAGGCCTTAACGTCTTTAGGCAACCCAGGCCACCAATAGTTTCTGGCAATGAGGTGCTTGGTACCCAGGATGCCTGGATGGCCAGATAGTGCGGAGTCATGATTTTCCCTAAGAACCCTTAGCCGGAATTGCAGGGGAACAAACAGCTTGTTCTCAGGAAGGTTCCCGGGAGCTGAACATTGATCAGCCGCAATTTCAGAGACTAAATCAGAATCAATAGAGGAAATGATTATACCTGGAGGCAAAATACAAGCAGGCTCTTCCTCCGAAGGAGGGCTGGCCATGAAGCTACGCGACAGTGCATCAGCCTTAATATTTTTAGACCCAGCCCTATAGGTAACGAAAAAGTTGAATCTGGTAAAAAATAACGCCCATTGAGCTTGTCTCGGGTTTAGCCTCCGGGCAGATTCTAGGAAAACCAGATTCTTGTGGTCGGTAAGGACCGTTACCTGGTGCCTAGCCCCCTCCAGGAAGTGGCGCCACTCTTCAAATGCCGATTTAATGGCTAAGAGTTCGCGGTTGCCAATATCATAGTTACTCTCAGTGGGCGAAAACTTCCTGGAGAAGTAGGCACAGGGACGGAGATGGGTGAGGGACCTGGTACCCTGGGACAAGACAGCCCCCACTCCCACCTCGGACGCGTCAACCTCCACGATAAATGGCTCCATTTGGTTGGGCTGAACCAGCACCGGGTCCGAGATAAAGCACTTTTTAAGGACCTCAAAAGCCTGGACAGCCTCAGGAGGCCAGTGGAGGAGATCAGCACCTTTGCGAGTGAGGTCCGTAAGAGGCTTAGCGATGACCGAGAAGTTAGCAATAAATCTCCTGTAATAATTAGCGAACCCCAAGAAGCACTGTAACGCCTTCAGGGAGGCAGGTTGGACCCATTCCGCCACAGCCTGGACCTTGGCGGGTCCATGCGGAATTCATGAGGAGTGAGGATTTGACCCAAAAATGGTATCTCCTGCACCCCAAACACACATTTTTCGGTCTTCGCAAACAGTTTGTTTTCCCGAAGGACCTGGAGCACCTTCCTGACATGCTCAATGTGGGAGGACCAGTCCTTGGAAAACACAAGTATGTCATCAAGGTACACTACAAGAAATACCCCCAGGTAATCTCTTAAAATCTCATTTATGAAATTCTGGAAGACCGCGGGAGCATTACACAACCCAAAGGGCATGACGAGGTATTCGAAATGACCTTCGGGCGTGTTAAACGCAGTCTTCCACTCATCCCACTCTTTGATGCGGATAAGGTTATACGCCCCCCGTAGATCAAACTTAGAGAACCATTGGGCCCCCTGAACCTGATTAAAGAGATCAGGAATCAAAGGAAGGGGATACTGGTTCCTCAATGCATGGCCTAAGACCACCATCCTTCTTCCCTACGAAGAAGAAGCCAGCACCTACCGGAGAAGTAGAGGGGCGAATGTAACCCTTGGCCAGGCATTCCTGGATATACTCTCTCATGGCTTCACGTTCGGGACAAGAGAGATTAAATATCCTACCCTTAGGGAGCTTAGCTCCTGGTACCAAATCGATAGCGCAATCGTATTCTCTATGAGGAGGTAACACTTCGGAGGCCTCCTTAGAGAAAACATCAGCGAAGTCCTGAACAAACTCAGGTAGTATGTTCACCTCCTCAGGGGGAGAAATAGAATTAACAGAAAAACATGACGTCAAGCATTCATTACCCCATTTGGTAAGATCCCCAGTATTCCAGTCAAACGTGGGATTATGCAACTGCAACCAGGGAAGGCCTAAAACCAAATCAGACGATAATCCCTGCATCAACAGTACAGAGCACTGCTCCAAATGCATGGAGCCAACAAGGAGTTCAAAAACAGGGGTATGCTGTGTAAAATAACCATTAGCAAGAGAAGTGGAGTCGATACCCACTACCGGGACAGGTTTAGGCAAATCAATCAAAGGCATAGCTAGAGACATAGCAAATTCCACAGACATGATATTAGCAGAAGACCCTGAATCCACGAAGGCACTGCCGGTAGCAGACCTACCACCAAAAGAGACCTGAAAGGGAAGCAAGATTTTATTACGTTTCATATTTACGGGAAATACCTGTGCGCCCAAGTGACCTCCCCGATGATCACTTAGGCGCGGAAGTTTTCCGGCTGCTTATTCTTACGCCTAGGACAGGTGTTCACTTGATGCTTGTCATCCCCACAATAGAAGCAGAGACCATTCTTCCTGCGGAACTCTCTACGTTGTTGGGGGGACACGGAGGCCTCGAGTTGCATAGGTACCTCCGAGTCTTCCGTGGAAGAACGAAGCAACGGAACCTCGGGAGGCATCATGGGGGAGTCAGAGGAGAAAACACAAAAACGTTCAAGTTGTCGCTCCCTGAGACGTCGGTCAAGTCGTACTGCTAAAGCCATAACCTGGTCTAGGGAGTCAGAAGAGGGATAGCTAACTAGCAGGTCTTTCAGGGCGTTCGACAGACCCAACCTAAACTGGGACCTTAAGGCAGGGTCATTCCACCGAGAAGCTATGCACCACTTCCTAAAGTCAGAGCAATACTCCTCAACAGGTCTCTTACCCTGACGTAAGGTCACCAGCTGACTCTCGGCAAAGGCAGTCCTGTCAGTCTCGTCATAAATGAGTCAGAGAGCAGAAAAGAAAAGATCAACGGAGGAAAGTTCAGGGGCGTCAGGAGCCAAGGAGAAGGCCCATTCTTGGGGCCCTTCCTGGAGCCGGGACATAATTATACCCACCCGCTGGCTCTCAGAACCTGAGGAGTGGGGCTTTAAGCGAAAATAGAGCCTACAACTCTCCCGAAAGGAGAGAAAAGTGTTCCGGTTCCCTGAGAACCGGTCAGGCAACTTGAGGTGGGGTTCAAGAGGTGAGGGGCACTACCATGGTAGCATCAGGCTGGTTGACCCTCTGAGCCAAGGCCTGTAGGGAGAGACCCTGCATTTGCTGAGCCAGGGTCTCAAGGGGGTCCATAGTAGTGTGAGGGACCAGGGTAGACTAGGTATATGGGCTTGTGATTATGTAATGGTGGGGGTAGGGAAACAGACAAGTGAGCCCTAATCTACACGCCACTAAGTCCCTGCCTACTTGCAACGACCCGCCCTAGGCGACAGGGTACAACTGGGCGACGGTCCCTACGCTCAATAAGTGCACGACAGCCAAACAGACAAGGGTACACAGAAGCAAGGGAAAAGGGACAGTTGCCCACGGCAACACCGTGAGCAACAAGAGTGGTGAGCGAGCCGAGTCAAACCAGGAGTGTACGAGGTACCAAACGCAGAGCAGGAGAGTAGTGAACAAGCCGAGTCAAACCAGGAGTGTACGAGGTACCAAACGCAGAGCAGGAGAGTGGTCAGTAAGCCAGGGTCAATATGAAGCAAGGTCAAATAGTTCAGGAAGCTGCAGCAGGGCCAGGAAACAAAACGAGAAGAATCACAAGCAAGGAGGAACAGGAAAGGCAGGTATAAATAGACAGAGGGCGGGAGCTAGCTCCGTCTGGCCAGGCTGTGATAGGCTCTCCCACTCCTAAGCCTGCCATCCTGAGTGGTGGAAGATGGAGTCAGTCTCACAGACATAGAAGCAGGTGCAGACTGATTACCTATGGGCGTTGACACAGAAGCTGTGCCTGGCAGATCCTTTACAGTTCCATCAGGACATCTTTGTTATAGACCAAGATTTTCTTCGACAGTATTTATTCTTGTTTGTGTTTTTGATATCCAAAAGCAGGAATTATTGCTGAGACGGAAATCTTTGTTTATAATATGGTGTTTAAATATAACCCCAACACAAAAAATAGTGAAGTATTATATAGGGCAGTAATTAAAAGGCTGCAGAGGTAGCAGTCACACACAGTGTGGGAATACAGCCTTAAAATGTATCTGTTGGAGTTGTATTTGCCTAGTTAAAAGAGTTCCTTATTTCAGTAAAGCTTCATCTGCCATAAGTTTAATGTATTGTTATGTGCTTCTCCCTCCAAAACAAATAGCTTCAATTTATCAAAAGGCATTTAAAAAGTATCATGGCTGAACAATCTTGTGAATTGCCTAAGAAAAATACAAAAAGGCTCTCCCAATTTAAAGATGCCTGGATGAAGGAGCATCCATTTATAAAAAAAAATCACGGAGAGGACTTTTATATGCTTTCTGTAAACTTTGTACAGCTGATTTTTCTGTGAGCCATTGTGGCTATAATGATATAACCAGGCATATAAGCACAGATAAACATGTAGGATCTGCCAGAGCTGTTGCACAGTCAATACCAGTGTCTACCTTCTTTCCTGCATCTGATTCAAAATTAGCAGAAAATACTATCAAAGCCGAAGTCTTGTTTACTGGTTTTCTGGTTGAGCATAACATCTCGATAGCCACAAGTGATCATGTATGGCCTTTAGTCAAGAGGATGTTTACAGATTCCAAGATTCCTGAAAGATATGTGTGCGCAGCAACTAAGACTACACATATTATTCAGGGTGCTATAGCTCCAGAGGCACTCCATAATGTTAGAGATGTCATCCAAGGCCACAGAAAATATTTTGGCATCTCATTGGATGCCAGTTCTGACCAATTTGAAAAGTACTTCCCTGTACTTGTCACATATGAACATCCGGGAACAGGGCTAATTGTGACGGAATTTTTAGACATGGTCTCATGCTCATCTGGTAGAGCCCAAGACCTTTTTGATGCAGTTGACACCATGTTAAAAAAACATAATGTAGACTGGAATATGTGTGCTACATATTCAGCTGACAATGCAGCCAATATGCAGGGAAAACATAACAGTGTGGTGTCTAGAATAACAAGTGCTCAGAAGTCAGTACAAAAAATGTATGCAGTGGGCTGTCCCTGCCACTTAGTCCATCTAATGACTGAACACGCAGCAAAGCCATTGTCCGTAAGTGTGGAAGACCTTATTGTTGACATTTATTTTCATTTCCAAAAAAGTGCAAAATGGGTGAATACCTTGCAGGAGTACATGGCATTTTGCAATACTGGCGTTAGAAAACTAGTGAAGCATGTGAAGACCCGTTAGCTATCACTTGAAAAGTCTGTTGAAAGGACCTTGTTTCATTTGTTAATCCCGATCTGCGGTTGTCATCAAATATTGAGGACATCCACATGGTAATCAATAGATTCCCTCATGTAATTGGTGCCCAAGATATGGACAAACTGCTAAGTGAATTCAGGGACTATCAAAGCAGTGATGTTTCATTCATGGGAAGCGTCAGAATTGATGAATTTTGGCATCAGTTTTCATAAATAAAGAATCCTGTAACTGGGCAGCATCAATACAGTGTGCTCTGCAAGCTTGTAAAATTTCTTCTTCTAATTCCCCACAGCAATGCTTTATGTGAGAGGTTGTTTAGCATTGTTCACAAGGTTCTCACAGATCAGCGGAGCACCTTAGGAAAAAATCCTCTCACGCAACAGCCAGGCCCAAATGTGTATGATACTGTAACTTCAGTCAGGAACATGCTCTGTGCAATACTCCAGCAAAATTAATATTTTTTCTACCACCCCATGTCACAAGTGGCAGTCTTCTTTGTAGACACTGAACCGTTTAGGGAAAGTGTCAGGGACTGCGAGGGTTAAATAAAGGAGTGAACGTTTTAAATAATGCCCAGGACTAGGATTGGTGGACAAGGGGTAAGAGGGGCGTGGTAAAGGCGATATAAGTGTGGGTCTTGGGGCAGAACGCCCTCTTACCTTCAAGCTGCAGCGTGAGGAACATCCTTCAGTTTGAGCTGGTAGATCTTGAGCTTTTCCTGTCGGTTTGTGGACGTTCCTTTTACGGATGGCTGAGGACCTTTTGCGGTAGGTGGCACAGCGGGTGGCCTTGGAGGGGACCACCTGGCTGGAATCTCTGTTGGCGAATGGAAGTAGGGGAGAGTCGGATCCGGTCGTGGAACAGCCTGGAGCGGCTATCCGAGGTAGGCCGCAGAGCGTCATCCGCCCCCTGCCCGTTTAAGCCCTAGCCCCGTTCATGGCCGTGGGGCACTAATTGCTGCGCCGCTGCGTGCTGGTACCAGTACAGGCCCTAGGCCTGTTTCGCCCGCCGCTTCGTCGGGTGAGATAGTGCCGCCTTCCCTGCATCACCCTGGCATCCCTCCACATAGCGGGAAGAGGGCTGTAGTTAAGCCGGCGCCTGCCCGGCACAACCTACCTCGATCCGCTGTTGCGGGGCGGGATGAGGCGTGCAGCTTTCAGGACAGTGGGGTGAGTATGGCGGGTCCAGGGGACTGGTCCGCCATGGTTGCCTACCACGAGGCATGTTCACGGAGCTGGGGCATGCTTCCGGCTCACGGGAACGGCCGGCGATGACGTCATCGCTCCCTATGCTGTCCTCTGTTCAACCGGAAGTGGTTGGAGAGGGGGCAGAGGCGGGACTTCCGGTTCGGTGCAGGTCAGCCAGGAATCAAGATGGCGGCGCCCATACAAGGAAGATGGATGCTGCCACACAGAAGCGAGCGGTGAGTGTTCAGCCCAGCCATTGTGCAGGGGCTTCTGCTGCACCTGCTGCTTCTACCACACTGCGGGCTGGTCCTCCGGTTTCCTTCCCGCAGGGGTTGCTGCCGAGTAGAGATGGTTCTGGTGCACACGGAGTCGGGGGAAGTGCTGTTAATGTTTGCCCTTCTCCTGCCGTGTCTCGTTTTTCTTCCGCAGGGAGCGTTCCAGACGGGGGAGGAAACGCCGTTCTGGAAGATACCATCGCCATGGCCATCACAGACGTCGCATATCCGGAGGTGAGAAGAGGCGTGGTCAGCGGTCTTCCTCTTAATCCAGAGATGGACTCTCCTCCTCGTCATCATCACCCTCATCAGAGATGCGGCGGGGTTGTTCGCGACAATCGTCACGGCCGCAGAGACGCAGTCGACGTCAGGAGGTGCATCCCTTGTCGGAGGAGCGCGATCAGCTGTCCCAGGTTGTTCCTCCTGCCGGTTCGTGAGGTTCAAGCCGTGGTTCCAGTGCCTCTGCAAGTGGCCGAATTACCCTCTGGAGTCGGTGGGACCTCTGGGAGCGGTGAGTCAGCATGCGGTGACGCATGGCTTAAAAAATCTATCTTATCTGGGGATGATTTGATGTCTGTTTTAAAAGCCGTGGTGGCTGGTTTGAAGGTGAATGAGGGAGCGTCAGTTCCTTCTGGGCCACCAGGGGGGCTAAGCTCCCGTCTGAGAGAGAAGCTAACTTGTCTAGTCTAACGTTTAAAGATACGTTGTTCTGTGGGGTCGCTCCTCTCGGGACTCACTTGTCAGCAGAGACCAAGGAAAAAATTTGGAGGAATGAATTTGTGGATATTTGGTCTTTGGTCTCTGTGGAGCAAGTGACTGTCGATAAGGAGCGAGTATTTGAGAGAGGTTCAGATAAGAAGGTTAGGATTGCAAAGACTTTTGGCAACTGGGTGCTGGGTTATTCTACCCTGGCTCATGTTATTTGCCAGTGCTACCCTGAAAAGGGAGCGGAATTATTTGTGTACTTTGATACGATTTTCAGCACCCACAGGTTGCACGGTGGTGCAGCTTGGTGGCGTTACGATGAGGAATTTCGGCGTCGTTTGGCTTTGTCTCCTGATATTAGTTGGGCGTCGAAGGCAACTGATGTCTGGTTGCAGCTCATTTTAGCGCATAGCAGCAGACAGCACCGCCCCTTTCACAGTGCGGTTGCTGCGCCAGGGCCCGCCCCTGGAGCTGCGGCCGCTAGACCCACGGGAGCCTGTTGGCTCTACGAGGGTCATTGTCGGTTCTTTGCCACGTGCAAGTTCCGACATGAATGCTCCATCTGTGGGGGCGCTCATTCGGCACTCAGGTGTTTCCAGAGAAGTAAGCAGCCTACCAAGGCACCTCCTTCCGGCGCAACGGAGAACGTCGGTGAACGTTCTCGAGATGGGCCCGTGGTTAGAGCGTTACCACAGGAAGCGGGAGGCAGAGGTGCTCACTAGTGGTTTTTCATATGGTTTTGTGATTCCGTTTGAATATTCCGCAACATTGCTATTGGCCGACAATTTGAAGTCGATCAATGAGAACGTTGGAGTCGCACGTCTGAAATTAGCTAAGGAAGTTGAATTGGGGAGAATGGCGGGTCCATTCTGTGAGCCACCTTATCCCAATTTGCGGGTATCCCCCCTTGGCCTAGTTCCTAAAAAGGAGCGGGGGAAGTTTAGGCTGATTCATCACCTTTCTTTTCCCCGTGGGGGATCGGTCAATGATGGGATCTCCAGGGAGGATGCGGCGGTTTCGTACACTTCTTTTGATGTTGCGGTTAGGATAGTGCAGGCAGCAGGCCAGGGCGCGATTTTTAGCTAAGTCTGACATTGAGGCAGTGTTCCGGTTGTTGCCAGTTCATCCGGAATGTTTTCACTTGCTAGGTTGCTGTTTGGACGGTGCCTTTTATGTTGATATGTGCCTTCCTATGGGTTGTTCTATATCTTGCAGTTATTTTGAAATGTTTGGTTCATTTTTGGAATGGGTAGTACGCTTTGAGTCTGGGTTTTCCTCGGTCATTCATTATCTGGATGATTTTCTTTTTGTAGGCCCTAGGGGCTCCGGGTTGTGCGATACGTTGCTGCGGGTTTTTCATCAGATGATGGCTCGTTTTGGGGTACCTATTTCGGAAGAAAAGACTGAAGGCCCGGTAACCGTTTTGTCGTTTTTGGGTATTGAAATAGATACCGTGCTGATGATTTTTCGTTTGCCCGATGATAAATTGGCGAGTTTGGTGTCCCAAATCTACCAGGTCTAAAAGTGACGTTGAAGCAGTTACAGTCGTTATTGGGCTTGCTTGTTTTTGCCTGTCGGATTATTCCCATGGGTCGTGTTTTTCTCGGCATTTGTCGTTAGCCACTAAGGGTATACAGAAACCGGATCATTTTATTCGGGTAACGTCTGGTATGAAGAAGGATTTGTTTGTCTGGAATTCCTTTTTGAGTTCTTTTAATGGCTCGTCGGTTTGGCAGGACGACGAGATGTCTAATGTTGATTTGCAACTTTTCACTGATGCGGCCGGGAGCGATGGTTTTGGAGTAAATTTTGGGCCGGAGTTGGTGTAGGTCCCCTTGGCCCTCTCATTGGGGTGATTTAGGGTTAGTACGTAATTTGACGTTGTTAGAGTTGTTTCCTATTGTAGTTGCGGTAGATTTGTGGGGTAGCAGGATTGTATTCTGGATGGACAATACGGCGGTTGTGCATGCGGTGAACGGCTTGTCGTCTAGTTCGTTGCCGGTGCTAGCTTTATTACGATTCTTGGTTTTGAAATGTTTGGAGCTGAATGTGTTTTTTTCGTGCAATACATGTTCCGGGAGTATGTAATGTGATGGCTAATGCTTTGTCTCATTCGCAGATTTCTCTGTTTCGGGAATTGCACCCGGCAGCTTTGGCAGATGGGGAGTTCCCCCCTCTTCACTTATGGGCCCTGGTCGAGGAGAACTTATGAGTCTGTTGAGGGGCTCGGTGGTACCAGCGACTTGGAGGAGTCATTGCAGAGCGTGGGATCGGTGGTTGGAAACTGCGGGAGGTAATTTTCCGTCACAGGATCATTGTCATCTTGATATCACCCTTAATTCTTTGGTTCGATTGCGTCAAGAAGGTTGTAGTGCGGCCACTGAATGTAAACATTTAGCAGGGGTGGCCTTTATGTTAAAATTGTGGGGCTGTAGGGATGTTACTAAAGATTTTGTAGTTAAGCAGACGCTGAAGGTTTGGAAGGAGGAGTTGGTTTCACGTGACACGAGGCGGCCAGTGTCTTTTGCGCTCCTGGGTCGGCTTTTATCTATTTTGTGTTATGTTTACTGGGATGAATATGAGGTGTCTTTGTTTGGCGCTGCGTTTTCGTTGGCTTTCTTTGTTAGTGAGCTGGTTCCACCTAGTGTGAACAAACGTGGTGTGCTTTTTGGATCTGATGTAGTGGTTTTGGGTGATTCCCTTCGAATTTGTGTTCGACGATCTAAGACTGATACTGCTGGGAGGGGTTCTTGGTTGTCGGTAGGGAATGTTGGGGGCCAGTATTGTCCTTTGAAGTTGGTTAAGAAATTTTTGGTCGTCCGGGTGGCCGGAGTACAATTTTTGACACACAAAAACAGGTCTTCTATGTCACGTTTTCAATTTGAAGCGGTTTTTAAGGCTAGTCTAAAATACTTGGGGCTGCCGCCTGGCGAGTTTGGTACTCATTCCTTTAGGATTGGCGCTGCCACGGAGGCGGATGCCTTAGGCTTGGATTCGGAGGCTATTATGTGGTTGGGTAGATGGAGCTCAAATAGCTACTAGTCTTATGTGCGACCGGATTTGGATTGTGATGTGTAATACGTTTTCTTATGGTTTTATATTTCTTCTTTATCTTTCTTTCCACTTGTTGACCCCTCTCCCAACCCACTGTTTTCTTTGTTTCGCTTATTCCTATCTCCGACTGTGTCCTCTTTCTTTCAGTTTGACCAGATATGTAGTGCGATTTTTCTTTTTATCAGGGTCTTGCCGCCGCCAGGTATGGATCTTGGGGCATTCCTATGTGCATTGGGCGGTGGTCCGTGCAGTACGGAGGCCGCTTGGCCCGAATTTAGGCCTCTCCCAGGCCGACGTCCACTGGAGAGGTGTCCGGGAACTACGGTGGGTGCAGTTACTGCCTGAAGTAGTGGCGGTTACAAGGCACACTGATCGACCTGTTGTCCTGATCGTTCATGCTGGGGGTAATGATATCGGTCAAGTTAAGATGGCTGAGTTGTTCTCCTTGATTCGGACCGATTTGGTGCGTTTTCAGCAGCTGTTTTCTCGCTGTGTGGTGGTATGGTCCGAGATGGTAGCGCGGACTGTTTGGCGGGGTGCCAAGAATTTGGATAGAGTGCGACGGCTGCTTAATGTGCGGGTGTCGCGCTTCGTACGCTCTACAGGTGGAGTGGGACTGCGGCATCAGTCCTTGGAGGGGGACAATGCAGATTTGCTGGCGCCGGACGGGGTACATTTAAATATCGGGCTCGATATCTTCCTTTTGGACTTGCTGGATGGTGCCGAGAGATGACTGGCGTTGCTTGGTGGGGGTGGTCGGGGGACTGAGGTTTCTCAGTTCCCCTCCTTGGCGGAAAGTACGGCTATGAAGACGGAGTTAGAACCCTACATGCCTGATGGAGTACAGGGAGCATCGGCATTTCAGGAGGAGGAGGAATGAGAAAAATGTCTTCATGCCGATTGGTGTATAATTAATAAAGCTGTGGCCACTTCCACAAAGAAGGTGTTGGTGTTTTTATTATAAATTAAGTGATGGTGTAAGGTCCTGGGCAGGTAAGTTCGGTAATGGGTCCTTGCAGTCTTGTAGAAACTGAACCGTTTAAGGAAAGTGTAAGGGACTGCGAGGGTTAAATAAAAGAGTGAACGTTTTAAATAATGCCCAGGACTAGGATTGGTGGACAAGGGGTAAGAGGGGCGTGGTAAAGGTGATATAAGTGTGGGTCTTGGGGCAGAACACCCTCTTACCTTCAAGCTGCAGTGTGAGGAACACCCGCCCTCCCTTCCCTTGTGGTTTGTCCGTTTTACAGGCGTCAGAAGTTTTGTGCTGGTTCTGGCGCTTTTCGGGTTTCTTTTGTAGATGTCGCAACTGGCGGAAAGTACGGCTATGAAGACGGAGTTAGAACCCTACATGCCTGATGGAGTACAAGGAGCATCGGCATTTCAGGAGAAGGAGGAATGAGAAAAATATGTCTTCATGCCGATTGGTGTATAATTAATAAAGCTGTGGCCATTTCCACAAAGGAGGTGTTGGTGTTTTTATTATAAATTAAGTGATGGTGTAAGGTCCTGAGCAGGTAAGGTTTGTAATGGGTTCTTGCAGTCCTAGAGCTGCTCAAGAAAGCTAAATCTGCTACATCAGTGGCTTTATCCAGTAGAAGAGAATCTGGTACAGGCCAAGAAGAAGGAGCTAGCAGTAGTGCATCTGGGCCTAGTACCGAAGAAAGCCAGAATGTTATGGAGTCCATAGATAAAAGTTTTATTAAAACTACTAATAGGGAATCTACGGGTATACAAGGAATTGAAGCCAGTCCTGCAAGTGAACCAAAGATCATCAGCAAAGATGGGGCATCTTTTCCTACCAAAAGAACCGCATCTTTGTTTAGTCGGGTCTCTAAGAGTTCCTGTAGCGAAGCAGCAAAGAGAAAGTCCACAACAGGACCAGAGAAGGGACATGCTGCTAAAAAACCCACATCTGTGCCTAGTAGTGCACAGACTACTACTACTGCTGCTGAAGACGACGACATTTTGGTCATTGATTAGAACACTGATGTTTATCACAGTCTTGAGTTTTTTTTCTGTTTTGCACATTGTACATTTGTAGTACCAGGCAATAATTTTCAGTTATTTGTTTATAATATTTAATTTAATCTTATCTGTCATGTAAATCTGCCCTATGTAAGGTCAACATTATACAGACAGGTCCACTTTTCTATATAAGACATGTATATTACATAAACAAATCCACTCTCCTATTAGCCAAAACGGCACAAAAAAAATTGTGCTCTTTTGTAATAGGAAAGATGAAAGAATACAGCGGACTCATGTACTTCAGCTGTATGAGAAGAGTGCTACCTGATAAGGGGAGTGCTGCCCTTACATGAGCCTGCACCTGTAATACTGTAGGCTGCCATTACATAGGGCAGATTATTTAGGTGACAGAATACAATTTTCTAATTAAAGAAATTGCAATTTAAGGGTGGATTCACATGCGGCAGAATTTGTTTAAAAAAATGTTTGGGACTGTAAATCAATTATATTCATCTGAATGGAACTTGCAGAAATCCATGTCCTTGATGCAGAGGAAACCCCCTGCAGATGAATGGTTTGAATGCAACAAAATCTCACGTGTGTAACTTCACCCTAAGGGTACGTTCACACGGCAGCCTCCGATACTGTTGAAATTACAGAGCTGTTTTCAGGAGAAAACAGCTCCGGAATTTCAGACGTAATGGCATGTGCAGACGCTTTTCGCTGCGTCCATTACGGACATAATTGGAGCTGTTTTTCCATGGAGTCAATGGAAAACGGCTCCAGAAGTGACAGGCACTTCTTTGATGCGGGCGTCTTTTTTACACGCCGTCTTTTGACAGCGGCGCGTAAAAAGAATGACCGTCGGCACAGAACATCGTAAAGCCCATTCAAATGAATGGGCAGATTTTTGCCGACGCTTTGGAGCCGTATTTTCGGACGTACACTACCGTTCAAAAGTTTGGGGTCACCCAGACAATTTTGTGTTTTCCATGAAAACTCACACTTATATTTATCAAATGAGTTGCAAAAGGACTAGAAAATATAGTCAAGACATTGTCAAGGTTAGAAAAAATGATTTTTATTTGAAATAATAATTTTCTCCTTCAAACTTTGCTTTCGTCAAAGAATGCTCCATTTGCAGCAATTACAGCATTGCAGACCTTTGGCATTCTAGCTGTTAATTTGCTGAGGTAATCGGGAGAAATTTCACCCCATGCTTCCAGAAGCCCCTCCCACAAGTTGGATTGGCTTGATGGGCACTTCTTGCGTACCATACGGTCAAGCTGCTCCCACAACAGCTCTATGGGGTTGAGATCTGGTGACTGCGCTGGCCACTCCATTACAGATAGAATACCAGCCGCCTGCTTCTTCCCTAAATAGTTCTTGCATAATTTGGAGGTGTGCTTTGTGTCATTGTCCTGTTGTAGGATGAAATTGGCTCCAATCAAGCGCTGTCCACAGGGTATGGCATGGTGTTGCAAAATGGAGTGATAGCCTTCCCCATTCAAAATCCCTTTTACCTTGTACAAATCTCCCACTTTACCAGCACCAAAGCAACCCCAGACCATCACATTACCTCCACCATGCTTGACAGATGGCGTCAGGCACTCTTCCAGCATCTTTTCAGTTGTTCTGCGTTTCACAAATGTTCTTCTGTGTGATCCAAACACCTCAAACTTCGATTCGTCTGTCCATAACACTTTTTTCCAATCTTCCTCTGTCCAATGTCTGTGTGCTTTTGCCCATATTAATCTTTTCCTTTTATTAGCCAGTCTCAGATATGGCTTTTTCTTTGCCACTCTGCCCTGAAGGCCAGCATCCCGGAGTCGCCTCTTCACTGTAGACGTTGACACTGGCGTTTTGTGGGTACTATTTAATGAAGCTGCCAGTTGAGGACCTGTGAGGCGTCTATTTCTCAAACTAGAGACTCTAATGTACTTGTCTTGTTGCTCAGTTGTGCAGCGGGGCCTCCCACTACTCTTTCTACTCTGGTTAGAGCCTGTTTGTGCTGTCCTCTGTAGTGAGTAGTACACACCGTTGTAGGAAATCTTCAGTTTCTTGGCAATTTATCGCATGGAATAGCCTTCATTTCTAAGAACAAGAATAGACTGTCGAGTTTCACATGAAAGCTCTCTTTTTCTAGCCATTTGGAGAGTTTAATCGAACCCACAAATGTAATGCTCCAGATTCTCAACTAGCTCAAAGGAAGGTCAGATTTATAGCTCCTCTAAACAGCAAAACTGTTTGAGGGGCTATTGAGGGACTATATACAGAATTATGTGACAATAAATAGTATTATAAGTGACAGCCAGCACGGTTTTACAAAGGACAGAGGCTGTCAAACCAACCTGATTTGTTTTTATGAAGAGGTAAGCAGAAGCCTAGACAGAGGGGCCGCTGTGGATATAGTGTTTTTGGACTTTGCAAAGGCATTTGACACTGTCCCCCATAGACATCTAATGGGTAAATTAAGGACTATAGGTTTAGAAAGTATAGTTTGTAATTGGATTGAGAATTGGCTCAAGGACCGTATCCAGAGAGTTGTGGTCAATGATTCCTACTCTGAATGGTCCCCGGTTATAAGTGGTGTACCCCAGGGTTCAGTGCTGGGACCACTATTATTCAACTTATTTATTAATGATATAGAGGATGGGATTAATAGCACTATTTCTATTTTTGCAGATGACACCAAGCTATGCAATATAGTTCAGACTATGGAAGATGTTTGTGAATTGCAGGCAGATTTAAACAAACTAAGTGTTTGGGCGTCCACTTGGCAAATTAAGTTTAATGTAGATAAATGTAAAGTTATGCACCTGGGTACGAACAACCTGCATGCATCCTATGTCCTAGGGGAGCTACACTGGGGGAGTCACTTGTTGAGAAGGATAATAACAGCATGCAGTGTCAATCAGATGATTTAAAGGCCAGCAAAATATTGTCGTGTATCAAAAGAGGCATGGACTCGCGGGACAGGGATGTAATATTACCACTTTACAAAGCATTAGTGAGGCCTCATCTAGAATATGCAGTCCAGTTCTGGGCTCCAGTTCATAGAAAGGATGCCCTGGTGTTGGAAAAAATACAAAGAAGAGCAACGAAGCTAATAAGGGGCATGGAGAATCTAAGTTATGAGAAAAGATTAAAAGAACTAAACCTATTTAGCCTTGAGAAAAGACGACTAAGGGGGAACATGATTAACTTATATAAATATATGAATGGCACATACAAAAAATATGGTGAAATCCTGTTCCATGTAAAACCCCCTCAAAAAACAAGGGGGCACTCCCTCTGTCTGGAAAAAGAAAGGTTCAACCTGCAGAGGCGACAAGCCTTCTTTACTGTGAGAACGGTGAATTTATGGAATAGTCTACCGCAGGAGCTGGTCACAGCAGGGACAGTAGATGGCTTTAAAAAAGGCTTAGATCATTTCCTAGAACAAAAAAATATTAGCTCCTATGTGTAGAAATTGTTTACTTCCCCTTTCCCATCACACTTCCCCATTCCTATCTCTTGGTTGAACTTAATGGACATGTGTCTTTTTTCAACCATACAAACTATGTAACTATGTATGTAACTATGTAAGGTTATTTAGCATAAAACGGGATAAAAAAAATAAACAAAAAAAATTATGCAGAAAATCGCTTTCTCCTATATTCACTCCTTAAAAAATAATTTATTTCTACCTCCAAACTGTGAAAACAATAAAAATACATTTTTCCTGCATAAAACAAGGCCTCATACGGCCACGTCAATAAAAATAATAATTAACCCCTTAACGCACCATGACGCAACTGTACGTCATGGTTTGTCTTGCATTAAGGCACCATGAAGTACAGTTACGTCATTGTGCTTTTCTGTCACCATGTCAAAAGACATGGTAACAGAACAGTGACATCGGCTGTCACAGACAGCCGATAGTTACTGGGACTCTTTGGGTGAACAATCGCGCCGCGGCGCCACCTGCGATCGCTGTGATTGGTCAGTGAGTAGTAGCTGACCAATCACAGCATTGCAGCATGGTTACCTGGCTAAAAGACCCGGGTAGCCATGCTAGGCGATCGGCTGTTGGCAACAGGAGGCCTAACAACGGCATCCTGTCAGCGAAGTACGGCGGAATGTTATGCCCCACCTGGAGGTGGGGCTTAAAAGGCTTCCGGCCGCAAATGAAAGATGGCGGAGGGCTCAAAAGCTGAGCCTAAGCCATCAGCCGAAGGGTGTCAGTTGTATGTTACAGCTAACATCCTGCTGTAATGGCAGGGAACGAAGCTAGCTCCGCTCCCTGCCTTTGATCCCTTAGATGCCACGATCAAAAGCAATCGCGGCATCTTAGTGGTTTCCAAGAGATGAGCATTGATGCGATGTGGTTGCATGGATGCCGATCGCTGCTATGGCAATTAGAGGCCAACAGTGGCCTCCTGGTCTGCCACATACGGAAGCCAATTAGGCCCGACCCGGATGCGGAGCCTAATAGGCTTGATGTTAGTGAATAGCTGACAGCTCTAATGCATTGCATTACGTGGGTAGTGCAATGTATTAGAATAAAGATGAGAGGTGCAGGTATTCAAGTCCCCTAGTGGGACAAAAAAGTTATAAAAATGTTCCACAAAAGTGTAAGAATTAAAGTTCTAAGTTAAAAAATGCCTTTTTTCCTATAGCCCTTTAATTTATAGGAAAAAAAATTAAAACGTTAAAAAAGTACACGTTTGGTATCACCGCTTCCGCAACAATCCAAACTATAAAACTATAATGTTATTTTTCCCGCACGGTGAACACTGCAGAAAAAATAAATAAAAAACATTAACAGAATCGCTATTTTTTTGATCACCATCCCTTCTAAATTATAAAATAAAAAGTGATCAAAAAGTGGGACGTACCCCAAAATAGTACCAATAGAAACTACAAACCGTCCCCCAAAAAACGAGCCCTTACACAGCCTTGTAAGCGCAAAAATAAAAAAGTTATGGCTCACAGAATATGGTGACACAAAAAATTTATTCTTTTTTTAAAGAAGGTTTTTTTTTTGTGCAAACACTGTAAAACATAAAAAAAAAATGATATACATATGGTATCGCCGTAATCATATCGACCCACAGAATAAAGTAAAAGGTATTTTATTACCCCAGGGTGAACATTGTCAGAATTGCTGGTTTTTGATCACCTTGCTTGCCAAAAAAATGGAATAAAAAGTGATTCAAAAATTGCGTTCCTCCAAAAGCCAAATGGTGCTCCTTCCCTTCTGAGCCCTGCCATGGGTCCAAACAGCAGTTTATTACCACATATGGGGTATCACCGTATTCAGAAGAGTTTGCTTTACAAATGTTGTGGTTCTTTTCCTCCTTTATCTATTGTGAAAATTAGAAAAAACTTAGATTTTCATTTTCACATCCTAATTACAGTAAATTCAGCAAAATACCTGTGGGGTCAAAATGTAGTTTGCCAAGTGGTGTCTTTTTTTGGGATGTTTTGGCCCCACAAGACCTCTTCAAACCTGACATGGTGCCTAAAATATATTCTAATAAAAAGAAGGCGCCAAAATCTACTAGGTGCTCCTTTGCTTCTGAGGCTGGTGTTTCAGTCCAGTAGCACACTAGGGCCACATGTGGGATATTTAAAAAAAACTGCAGAATCTGGGCAATAAATATTGAGTTGCGTTTCTCTGGTAAAACCTTCTCTGTTACAGAAACAAAATGGATTAAAGCTGATTTTCTGCAAAAAAAATGACATTTGTAAATTTCACCCTTAATTTGCATTAATTCTTGTGAAACGCCTAAAGGGTTAAGAAACTTTAGAAATGCTGTTTTAAATACTTTGAGGGGTTCCGTTTTTTAAATGGGGTGATTTATAGGGGGGTTTATAGTATATAAGGCCCTCAAAACCAGTTCAGAATGGAACCGGTCCCTAAAATAAGGCTTGTGAAATTTTCTTAAAAATGTGATAAATTGCTGCTAATGTTCCAAGCCTTGTAACATCCTAGAAAAATAAAAGGATGTTCAAAAACAATGCAAACATAAAGTAGACATATGGGAAATGTGAAAGAGTAGCTATTTTGTGTGGTATTACTATCTGTCTTACAAGCAGATACATTTAAATTAAAAAAAAGCGCTAATTTTTGCAAATTTTCTCAAAATTTTGGTGTTTTTTATAAATAAACACTGAATATGTCGACCAAATATTACCAATTTTACCAAATTTTAGTCCAATGTGTCACGAGAAAACAATCTCAGAATCGCTTGAAAAAATAAAAGCATTCCAAAGTTATTATCACTTCAAGTGATACATGTCAGATTTGAAAAAAATGGTCTGGTCCTTAAGGCCAAAACAGGCTTAGTCACTAAGGGGTTAAGGTGTTAATCTCTTTGAAGAGGTACTTAGTTACCTTGTTTTTTTGGTGTGTTCAAAATCCATTTGTTTTACATTTCATACAATTTTGTTATCTCCAGGTAACCTGAGAAGTTTAGATGTTTTTGCAGAATCCCCATAACAGTGTAATGCCGCAGGATTACCTCCAAGCCAGCAGAGGGAGCAGTCCCCGATGTATGCAGCAGCCTGGAGGAAACCGGCTCCCAGAGGGGAGATGTAGTCATCTGCAGTTGGATTTAAAATCAGCAGAAGAGGAGGATGTCTAAAGAGCTGTTTCTCAACTGCCAGTGAAGCAGGCCACAGACACAAGTGGGATTAGGAGATCCCCCTGCATGTTCACCGGCTGTGTCAAGAAAAGGCAGGCAACACGTACAGTGCAGATCTCGGATCAACAGGAAATGCGGAGAGGGGCATGTGAAGGCTGGCGGCTATAGTGACACGTGCGCAGAGACAACAGTCGGAGAGAAGAGCAATTGTCGGGGAAATAAGCAATTGCAGAATAGTACTCAGATGTGAAAAATAGAGCATCATTGTGATGACCCAAAGTAATTGTTTATCAGTTGTTCAGAGACCCCCATAAGTTGCACCCAGTTCCTAGCTCGTTGCTGTGAGGGACATTGTGTAGATTGTTGCCCTGGGAGACTACGTGTGGGAGGGGAGCGAGACTCCCTCCCCACAGGCAGGCCGCTGAAGACAGGGTTAATCTCAAATTGTTACTACATGCTACATTCTTCTGTTCAAAGTTTTATATATCTGTAAAGGATCTGCCAGACACAACTTCTGTGTCGACGCCCATAGTTAATCTGTCTGCACCTGCTTCTATGTCTGTGAGACTGACTCCATCTTCCACCACCCAGGATGGCAGGCTTAGGAGTGGGAGAGCCTATCACAGCCTGGCCAGACGGAGCTAGCTCCTGCCCTCTGTCTATTTATACCTGCCTTTCCTGTTCCTCCTTTGCTTGTGATTCTTCTCTGCTGGTTTCCTGGCCCTGCTGCAGCTTCTTGAACTACTGATCCTCTGCTTGTGATTGACCTTGGCTTTACTGACCACTCTTCTGCTCTGCGTTTTTGTACCTCGCTCATCTCCTGGTTTGACTCGGCTCGTTCCACTTCGCTTGTTGCTCTCGGTGTCCCCGTGGGCAGCTTCCCCATTTCCCTGGCTTCTTTGTACCCTTGTCTGTTTGTCTGTCGTGCACCTATTGAGTGTAGGGACCGTCGCCCAGTTGTACCCCGTCGCCTAGGACGGGTCGTTGCAAGTAGGCAGGGACTGAGTGGCGGGTAGATTAGGGCTCACCTGTCTGTCTCCCTACCCCGACATAACATAATCACAAGCCCATATACCTAGTCTACCCTGGTCCCTGACACTACTATGGACCCCCTTGAGACCCTGGCTCAGCAAATGCAGGGCCTCTCCCTACAGGTCCAGGCCCTGGCTCAGAGGGATAAACAGCCTGATGCTACCCTGGTAGTGCCCCTCACCTCACCTCTTGAACCCCACCTCAAGTTGCCCGACCGGTTCTCAGGGGACCGGAAGACCTTTTTCTCCTTTCGGGAAAGTTGTAGGCTCTATTTTCGCTTAAAGCCCCACTCCTCTGGTTCTGAGAGCCAGCGGGTGGGTATAATTATGTCCCGGTTCCAGGACGGTCCCCAAGTATGGGCCTTCTCCTTGGCTCCTGACGCCCCTGAACTTTCCTCCGTTGATCTTTTCTTTTCTGCTCTCGGGCTCATTTATGACGAGACTGACAAGACTGCCTTTGCCGAGAGTCAGCTGGTGACCTTACGTCAGGGTAAGAGACTTGTTGAGGAGTATTGATCTGACTTTAGGAAGTGGTGCGTAGCTTCTCGGTGGAATGACCCTGCCTTAAGGTGCCAGTTTAGATTGGGTCTGTCGAACGCCCTGAAAGACCTGCTAGTTAGCTAACCCTCTTCTGACTCGCTAGATCAGGTTATGGCTTTAGCGGTACGACTTGACAGACGTCTCAGGGAACGACGACTTGAACGTGTTTGTGTTTTCTCCTCTGACTCCCCCATGATGCCTCCCGAGGTTCCGTTGCTTCATTCTTCCACGGAAGACTTGGAGGTACCTATGCAACTCGGGGCCTCCGTGTCCCCCCAACAACGTAGAGAGTTCCGCAGGAAGAATGGTCTCTGCTTCTACTGTGGGGATGATAAGCATCAAGTGAACAACTGTCCTAGGCGTAAGAATAAGCAGCCGGAAGAACTTCCGCGCCTAAGTGACCATCGGGGAGGTCACTTGGGCGCACAGGTATTTCCCGTAAATATGAAACTTAATCAAATCTTGCTTCCCTTTCAGGTCTCTTTTGGTGGTAGATCTGCTACCGGCAGTGCCTTCGTGGATTCAGGGTCTTCTGCTAATATTATGTCTGTGGAATTTGCTATGTCTCTAGCTATGCCATTAATTGATTTGCCTAAACCTGTCCCGGTAGTGGGTATTGCCTATTCTAAATATCCTCATGAACAAGTGTGGTTGGAAATTGAAAGTTTGACAATATAAACTCGGGTTGCCTGTCTATTGGATAGTAACGTGATACATATATACTCGGTCAAAATATACATTTGGAGTGCATTGCAATTAGCAATAATAAATTGCCTTACAGGCACATGTTTGGAGTATCTTGCTAACTACAAGACTTGTATATCAACACGGATAGATATGAATATCTTCTGATAGCCTCATTCCAACAATTCAAGGGACCTCTGGGTGATTTTGTACTGCACACTTATAAATGAAATAACTCACGTGTGAACTGTCGCCTATTGAGTATCACTCAACAAACCTGGTTTTGAGACTACAAGTCTATTACGTATTTGTTTTTATATAATATCTTCATGATATCAAGTCTCAGTGTGGCTCTATATCACATATGGAACAAAATCTCAGTGTGAACGAAGGCCTATTCTAAATATCCTCATGAACAAATGTGGTTGGAAATTGAAAGTTTGACAATATAAACTCGGGTTGCCTGTCTATTGGATAGTAATGCGAGACATATATACACGGTCAAAATATATATTTGGTGTGCATTGCAATCAGCAATAATAAATTGCCTTACAGGCACATGTTTGGAGTATCTTGCTAACTACAAGTCTCGTATATCAACACGGACAGATATGAATATCTTCTGATAGCCTTATTCCAACAATTCAAGGAACCTCTGGGTGATTTTGTACTGCACACTTATAAATGAAATAACTCACGTGTGAACTGTCGCCTATTGAGTATCACTCAACAAACCTGTTTTTGAGGCTACAAGTCTATTACGTATTTTGCTCCCCTTCTCTTCCAGAGGCTAGTGGGGATTAAGATGTCTCTGCCACAGCATGCAAGGGCACAAATGGCGGCTATGGTCTTTGGTGAAGTGGATCTTGATGATCGAAGTAACATCACTTTACAAAACCAATTTAGAGACCTAGAAAAATTATCAGCTCAAGAAACCAGAGTATGGTGGGATTTGACCACTCTACGGAATTATATCTCTAAAAATATGATCCCTAGAGCTCTACGATTGAGGAAAATACCTACATATAATTACTCAGAAGAGTTCACAACAGATTGGAACAATCTATTATCCGAATGTTCTCTCAATCTCATGACACTTATTACGAAACAAGAAGAATTGAATCTCATGGAGCTCCAAGTGGACATTGACAAATTAAAGGGGGAAATCCATCTATCCTCCAGCTCACCCGATTTTTCCATGCTACAAGAGAGAACATCTCACCATATTGAACAACTGGAGAAAGGCATAGCGGAAACTAAAAAATCCAAATTTCTACGAGATACCAGGGACCATGCAAGGGGTGAAGTGTACAATTGGAACAAGAGATACAATAACCAATATAGGGCGAAATCAATCTTGAGAAACAAATCAAGACCGCACAGACGGAATTCGAGTCCATATAGAGTTAGCTTCAGTTCCAGTGAACAGGAGACCACGGACGGAGCGGAGGAGGAGTCTGATATAGATTCTATAAGGAATACACACAAATCACGACAAAATGACACAGAACGACGAGTTTTTCCAAAAAACGGGGGAAGAGGGGGGGCAGGAAACATCAAACCCATGGAGGTCATACAGCCCCGACGATTCAGAAATCAGAGACCATAAGCAACATGGATGTTATTAATTTATCATCGGTGTCCATGACACAGCAACAAATTAAGGTCCTCTCCCTGGGAATGAACTTTGTACCAAATCGCGATTTTGATGTCTTCTGTACCCTCCTGGACATCAATAAATTTGTTCCCAATTTAACTGTCAAGAGACGTTTTCTGACAATGGATGATAATGAACCGAAGACATCTTCGTATACTGATGGGACACCAACGACAAGTAACTTGTATAGACCACTAATGTTCCAAGAACAAATGGCCCTCTTATGTCTTGAGGATCTGGCCGGATTGGATGAGAATTGTACAACTAACAAGAGTACGAAATTTACAACTAAGAACTCGGAGTATTACCCATTACAATCAAGGACTGAATCTATGGACAAGTTCCAACAGGTTATAGAAAGAGAACTGCACAAAATTAAATATCAGAGTTTAAAAAATAAAACAACACACAACCTTACTTGGTCAGAAAATGAAGCTGTGAGAGCCTTACGCGACAATAGAGATATTGTCATACGCATGGCAGATAAAGGGGGTAGTGTTACCGTTATAGATAAAGACATGTATGTAGATCAAATCATGAAGTTATTATCAGATGTTGACACATACATTAAACTAGATCACAATCCAACAACGATTTACCATCAAACTATCAAAAATCTTCTGGATAGGGGTCTCAATAACGGTACACTTACACAAAAACAACATGCCTACTTATTATTGTAACATCCGGTAGTCCCCATTTTACACGCTCTGCCAAAAACACATAAAGGGGTTATCCCACCACCTATGAGGCCGATAGTATCAGGAATGGGCTCTCTCACGGAGCGACCATCTGAATGGCTGGACTCATTGCTCCAACCTTTGGTTTTTAGAGTGCCAGGTCACCTTAGGGACACAAAAGATGTTCTCAGTATCTTTCACGATAAAGTCTGGGGTCACAACCATGTTTGGCTCAGTTGTGACGTAGTATCTCTGTACACCAGCATCCCACATCCAGTGGCGAAACAAGCCCTAATTCACCATCTGTCCAAATACAGTAATTATGATGATACACTTCAAGAGTTTGCAGTAGATATTGCATTTTTTAATGAAGCACAATTATTTCTACTTTGAGGGAAACTATTATTTACAGAAAAGAGGAATGTCCATGGGGGCCAAATTCTCACCATCCATGGCAAACCTGGTCATGGCTTGGTGGGAGGAAATTTTTGTATTTGCAACCGATAACCCCTTTATGGAATCCATACATTGGTATGGCAGATACATCGATGACCTTCTGTTCATCTGGGATGGCGATGAGTCTGCCATACCGGATTTTCTCATATATCTCAACAGCAATCAGTTCAATCTTCAATTTACTTATCATCATGATTCCAATACTATCAATTTTCTGGACCTTAAATTGTCATCTACAGTGGGTGAGCACATATGTACAGAGATTTATCAAAAGCCAATCTCCGGCAATACTATTCTTCACGCCACAAGTTGCCACCCCAAACACACCATTTCTTCGATACCCGTGGGAGAATTCACACGGGCCAAAAGAAATTGTAGCCTGACAACAGGGTTTGACAAGGAAGAGTTAAAAATTTGCCATAGATTGACTGATCGGGGTTACAAGCAGTGGACACTGAATAGAGCCAGCACTATAGTGAAGTCCAAAAGCAGGGACTCTCTATTATCCACTGTCGAGTGAGATAAAAATATGGACACATCAATCACCTCAAATTCACACATACCCACTCTTGTCTTACAATATAGTAACCAATTTAGGGCCATCAAAGATATGATTCAAAGGTATATCCCATTATTGTATGAGGATGCCAAGTTAGAAAATGTCCTAAAGAATGGTTGTCGGGTGGTTTCAAGGAGGGCACCGACTCTTGGCAATATCCTTTCCCCCTCAATGATAACATCTAATAGTACCAGGCCCACCTGGTTGTCAAATAAGGTTTTTTCAAATGTGGTACCCATCCGTGCAAGACATGCACTTTTTCTAAGGTTCATAAATCATTCCAAGATGCTACTGGAGAAATGAATTTTCCTATCAAATCGTATATAAATTGCAACAGTGATTTTGTCATCTATATCATTGAGTGCACCTCCTGCAACCTAAAATACGTTGGATGCACCACAAGAAAATTGAAAACCCGTATATTGGAACACTTGGGGTATATAAGAAACCCAAATATCACCAATATATCAAATGTGGCAAGACATTTTGTGTCTTGTCACAACAGGTGTATTAATTCCTTTAGCACATATGCCATAGAGAAGATCAGGGGTTCCATTAGAGGGGGCAATCTAAAACACCTTTTGCTAACGCGAGAAGCATTTTGGATCTATAATTTAAGAACACGTTTCCCGTTGGGCTTAAACCTAAAAAAAAGAACTCATGTTCCACTATTGATCCAGTACCGGTTCACATTAATGTAGAATATGATCCAATAATTTACTATCTACTAAACTTTTTTCATAGTAACTTCACCATTTATAAGTAAATAATGTTATCTATATGATAACTGAGACTTTATGTCTTTTCAAACAAACTGACATTATTAGATCGCATGTCGCATGCACATTCCTAATGATTTAACTAACTTGGCATTATCCCACTAAAATGCAATATCACATATCTGTATGGATCAAATAAAGGGATATCATACTTACATATATTCGTAGAGTCGCTCATGCAGATATGGGATGTCGAGATATTTCGTTTGCTTCTCCTTTTCTTTTGTCCGTCGGGAGGATTCGTGACAGGTCGACCATGGAAATTACACTCCACTCATAACCACTCAAACAGAAAGTTTCCATCTATATATAAACATTAATATGTTATATGTAAAAAATAAAAACACAAATATTAATAATGACATGAATATATTTAAATACATACAAGGAAAATCGTGATTAAATAATATATATTCATAGTAATTAATATATACATTTCTTCTTTTGATCTCTTGTTTTTACCACATTTATTTTACAAACCTGCAGTTTGTTTCGGAATTTTTGTCAGGATATATCTATAGTTTCATACAGCTCCACAGTACTACCAGTACTTATTCTACATATTGATAACATTCATGTTGGGGATAACTGTTTGAATCATCATTGTTTTGTAAATTGACATTTCCGTATGTTTTCATGTATTAATTTTTATCCTGTTTTTTGTAACAAGAAATTCGTTTTGAGCCATGAATGTTTTTGCTTCGCTCATGTTCAGACAGTGCAGATATTAAATCGCATCAGATTTTGATGTTGGTTTTAAAATATTTACTTATCTTCCACTACTCACTCAAATATTTACAAATTGCTTTTTGCCATCGATATATATCAAGTAAGTTTCTGGGATGGTGGGTTTTGGGTATATTTTCCAATTAAATCAATTATATATACATCTATACCCTATCTATCCAGATTCCTTCCAGAACTGGGAGGGTTAAATCTTATCCACTGACTCCCATTTCAGCAAACAGCTGGAGTCACTTTCTGCCCTGATTGGCAGTTGTATATTTGGATGAAGCAAACATGCATGGCCACTTCATTTCTTGCCATGACTAAGAGCACGGTCGGTGCTTGAAACGCGTAGGCTAGGGCACACGCCCGCACAATCAACCATCCTGGGACTGCGTCTCGTTCTACATTTTATATCTTCTATTGCCAATAAAAGTGGGATCCACGTATCCTTTTTATCCCGACAGCGCTGGATCATTTCTCCTTTTTTCTTCCACTCCTCTTGCTAATGGTTATTTTACACAGCATACCCCTGTTTTTGAACTCCTTGTTGGCTCCATGCATTTGGAGCAGTGCTCTGTACTGGTGATGCAGGGATTATCGTCCGATTTGGTTTTAGACCTTCCCTGGTTGCAGTTGCATAATCCCACGTTTGACTGGAATACTGGGGATCTTACCAAATGGGGTAATGAATGCATGACGTCATGTTTTTCTGTTAATTCTATTTCTCTCCCTGAGGAGGTGAACACTCTACCTGAGTTTGTTCAGGACTTCGCTGATGTTTTCTCTAAAGAGGCCTCCGAAGTGTTACCACCTCATAGAGAATACGATTGTGCAATTGATTTGGTACCAGGAGCTAAGCTCCCTAAGGGTAGGATATTTAATCTCTCGTGTCCCGAACGTGAAGCCATGAGAGTGTATATCCAGGAATGCCTGGCCAAGGGTTACATTCGCCCCTCTACTTCTCCGGTAGGTGCTGGCTTCTTCTTCGTAGGGTAGAAGGATAGTGGTCTTAGGCCATGCATTGACTACCGAAACTTGAATAAGGTCACTGTAAGGAACCAGTATCCCCTTCCTTTGATTCCTGATCTCTTCAATCAGGTTCAGGGGGCCCAATGGTTCTCTAAGTTTGATCTACGGGGGGCTTATAACCTTATCCGCATCAAAGAGGGGGATGAGTGGAAGACTGCGTTTAACACGCCCGAAGGTCATTTCGAATACCTCGTCATGCCCTTTGGGTTGTGTAATGCTCCCGTGGTCTTACAGAATTTCATAAATGAGAATTTAAGAGACTACCTGGGGGTATTTCTTGTAGTGTACCTTGATGACATACTTGTGTTTTCCAAGGACTGGTCCTCCCACATTGAGCATGTCAGGAAGGTGCTCCAGGCCCTTCGGGAAAACAAACTGTTTGCTAAGACCGAAAAATGTGTGTATGAGGTGCAGGAGATACCGTTTTTGGGTCAAATCCTCACTCCTCATGAATTCCGCATTGGACCCCGCCAAGGTCCAGGCTGTGGCGGAATGGGTCCAACCTGCCTCCCTGAAGGCGTTACAGTGCTTCCTGGGGTTCGCTAATTATTACAGGAGATTTATTGCTAACTTCTCGGTCATCGCTAAGCCTCTTACGGATCTCACTCGCAAAGGTGATGATCTCCTCCACTGGCCTCCTGAGGCTGTCCAGGCTTTTGAGGTCCTTAAGAAGTGCTTTATCTCGGCCCCAGTGCTGGTTCAGCCCAACCAAATGGAGCCATTTATCGTGGAGGTTGACGCGTCCGAGGTGGGAGTGGGGGCTGTCTTGTCCCAGGGTACCAGGTCCCTAACCCATCTCCGCCCCTCTGCCTACTTCTCCAGGAAGTTTTCAGCCACTGAGAGTAACTATGATATTGGCAACCGCGAACTCTTAGCCATTAAATGGGCATTTGAAGCTGTTTGTTCCCCTGCAATTCCCGCTAAGGGTACTTAGGGAAAATCATGATTCTGCACTATCTGGCCATCCAGGCATCCTGGGTACCAAGCACCTCATTGCCAGAAACGATTGGTGGCCTGGGTTGCTCAAAGACGTTAAGGCCTACGTCGCCGCTTGTGAAGTTTGTGCTAGGTCCAAGACTCCCAGGTCCCGACCAGCGGGCTTACTATGTTCTTTGCCCATTCCCCAGAGACCTTGGACCCATATCTCCATGGATTTCATCACCGATTTGCCTCCATCTCAAGGCAAGTCGGTGGTGTGGGTTGTAGTAGACCGCTTCAGTAAGATGTGCCACTTTGTGCCCCTCAAGAAACTACCCAATGCTAAGACGTTAGCTACCTTGTTTGTCAAACACATCCTGCGTCTCCATGGGGTCCCTGTCAATATTGTTTCTGACAGAGGGGTACAATTTGTTTCATTGTTTTGGAGAGCCTTCTGTAAAAAGTTGGAGATTGATCTGTCCTTCTACTCTGCCTTCCATCCTAAAACGAATGGCCAAACTGAGAGGACTAATCAGTCTCTAGAACAATATTTAAGGTGTTTTATCTCTGACTGTCAATATGATTGGGTCTCATTCATTCCCCTCGCCGAATTTTCCCTTAATAACCGAGTCAGTAACTCGTCAGGGGTCTCCCCCTTTTTCTGTAATTTTGGGTTTAATCCACGGTTCTCCTCCGTTTTACCTGGTAGTTCCAACAATCCCGAGGTAGATGTCGTTCATCGGGAACTGTGCACAGTCTGGGCCCAGGTTCAGAAGAACCTAGAGGCGTCCCAGAGCATACAAAAGACTCAGGCAGATAGAAGACGTTCTGCTAACCCCTTGTTTGTGGTCGGGGATCTGGTGTGGCTATCGTCAAAAAATTTGCGCCTTAAAGTCCCGTCCAAGAAGTTTGCTCTCCAGTTTATAGGGCCATACAAGGTCATTGAAGTCCTTAACCCTGTCTCCTTCCGACTGGAGTTGCCCCCGTCTTTTCGAGTACACGACGTGTTTCATGCCTCCCTCCTTAAACGCTGCTCCCCGTCATTGGCTCCCTCGAGGAAACCTCCGGTCCCTGTTCTCACCCCTGAGGGGGTAGAATTCGAGGTGGCCAAGATTGTGGACAGCAGGATGGTCCAAGGCTCCCTCCAGTACCTGGTCCATTGGAGGGGATACGGGCCTGAGAGGACTTGGGTACCTTCCCGGGATGTTCACGCTGGGGTATTGCTCAGGAGGTTCCACCTTCGTTTCCCCAATAAACCAGGTCCACCTAGAAAGGGTCCGGTGGCCCCTCATAAAAGGGGGGGTACTGTAAAGGATCTTCCAGACACAACTTCTGTGTCTACGCCCATAGTTAATCAGTCTGCACCTGCTTCTATGTCTGTGAGACTGACTCCATCTTCCACCACCCAGGATGGCAGGCTTAGGAGTGGGAGAGCCTATCACAGCCTGGCCAGACGGAGCTAGCTCCCGCCCTCTGTCTATTTATACCTGCCTTTCCTGTTCCTCCTTTGCTTGTGATTCTTCTCTGCTGGTTTGCTGGCCCTGCTGCAGCTTCTTGAACTACTGATCCTCTGCTTGTGATTGACCTTGGCTTTACTGACCACTCTTCTGCTCTGCATTTTTGTACCTCGCTCATCTCCTGGTTTGACTCGGCTCGTTCACTTCGCTTGTTGCTCTCGGTGTCCCCGTGGGCAGCTTCCCCATTTCCCTGGCTTCTTTGTACCCTTGTCTGTTTGTCTGTCGTGCACCTATTGAGTGTAGGGACCGTCGCCCAGTTGTACCCCGTCGCCTAGGGCGGGTCGTTGCAAGTAGGCAGGGACTGAGTGGCGAGTAGATTAGGGCTCACCTGTCTGTCTCCCTACCCCGACATTACAATATCACTGTTTCCTACAAGTTCCACAGTAAAGCTTATTTTATCATAAAGTCAGAATCGTCTAAATTCTTCTGTACGTGTCTCACACTTTACAAGTGGCGATAGTCGGCAGGATGGACGTAGATTTAACAATGGAGGGAGCTACCACTTCACAGAGTGAGATGCCACGGGCAGTTCCAGTGGGGGCTTTTTCTGAATTATCTTTCAAAGTTTAATGGCGCAAATGTATTGCTGGAAGATTGGAAGGAGAGACTAGAGGGAGTGGTCAGGCTATGCAATGTAGCGCAGCACTTAAAGGTATCCTGTCATCTTACCTGTTAAAAATCGCCTGACCCCTCAATGGCTGCAGCTGTCCAAAATTCGTTTCTCTGCTCTTCTCTCCTGAAGTCTTCCTCCTTTCCCTAAATATTTTAGTTTAAACTTTTTGCGCCTTTTATGGTAATTTCTTTTTACTCTATGATGCAGTATCTTAACCCCGCCCACCACCGCCGCCTGTCTGGCCCTAAATGCCGAAATCTCGTTCAAAATATTGCGCATGCGTGCTTCACTACCCTTCCCTGCTTCTTTCATACCGAAATAAATAACTGTGCACGCGCCGCGTGGGTACACACCCCCTTTCTTCATCAGACTGCATTCTATATTATGCTTGCCTAGATCTGTATATATATATATATATATATATATATATATATATATATATGGGCAATATATATATTGCCAGTATTCTTATGGGCACTATCTATATGGGCATTATGTATAAAGACAATATCTATATTGGCAGTATTCTTATTAGCAGTTTGTATATGGGCACTATCTATATGGGCAGTATGTATATGGGCACTATCTTTATGGGCAGTGTCTTTATGGTCAGTATGTTGGTGCATGAAAGAAGTGTTCCAATATCTAATAATTTTAAATTTCATAAATTATGTGATGCATTACGCTGCTGGTTATGTTGTTATGTGATTCATTACGCTGCTGGTTATGTAGTTATATAATGTATTGCGCTGCTGGTTATGTAATTGTATAGTGCTGCTGGTTATGTAGTTATATGATGTATTGTGCTGCTGGTTATGTAGTTATGTGACTTATTGCGCTGCTGGTTATGTAGTTATGTGACTTCTTGCGCTGCTGGTTATGTAGTTATGTGATGTATTGCTCTGCTGGTTATGTAGTTATGTGATGTATTGCTCTGCTGGTTATGTAGTTATGTGATGTATTGCGCTGCTGGTTTTTAAGGATCACAGGCTGTCCTAAGCGTGGGAATCACTGACTGTGTGTCGGGTCCCCTTTAAAATATCTCGTAAGGCTCCCTGAGGTGCGGTTTAATTTGAGTGGTCAGAAAGATCACATGGGGGGAGGGTTTAAGTTTATAAAAGGGAGATACTTCCTGGATATAGCCTGTTTCCAGCTTCATTAGCTGAGTGCAGGAACGTTACCTCTACAGTCTTACACAGAGGAATCGGCACGTTTATCATGGCGGAGCAAGCGCTGCTGGCGCTTCTGAAAGAGAAGTTAGAGGAGGGTTCAGCGTGGCTTACCCCGCTCCTACGAGGTTTGTCGGAGCAGTTGTATGGCACGGTGTCAGAGCCGTTAGCCAGCGGAGGGCGGCCTGCAAGGAGGTGCTGTCCGCTTACGAGGCTGAGTCCCTCCCCCACTAAGCCCAAAAAACTGGGGAGGGCGTCTTCTCATCACACGGCGCAGCAGCAGGTCGTGGTGAATGAGCAGAGTAGGGATGGAGTCATACCGCTGCCTTATGACAGGCGAGCCTTAGCTGGCCACCAGGCCCCCCTCCCCACGGGACAACAGGGCGGACAGCCAGTAATGGCAAGGCCACACACGCCCCCGTTCTGGGTGTATGTGCAGCGTAGGTACCCACCTTACAGAGGTCGCCTTGTCGTGGCAGGTGGGCTAACACTTTTTGATCAAAATGTGCACTAAGAACCTCCCTATTTGTAAGTAGATTTAGCTTTAGTGCATATTTATTTATATTTAGTGGTTTAGGTGGCATTAGTGTTGCAGGGTGCTGTCGCCATTTTTTGTCTGCTGTATTTCTGCAGTCACAGGTGTTCTTGCACCTGCATACATTTTGTATCATTTAGTTGGAATGTGCTGTTCAACTTTTTGTTCTGTTTATGTGATCCATATATGTGGGGTTAGTGACTGCCTCCACTTGTTGTTCTTGCACTCCTCCCATTCTGCCCTGGGTGATTTTAATCAGTTCAATGCTGGATCCTACCATCCCCAGGTATATATGTAGGCTTAGTCCCAGTTCTGGGTGTATGTGCAGCGTAGGTACCCACCTTACAGAGGTCGCCTTGTCGTGGCAGGTGGGCTAACACTTTTTGATCAAAATGTGCACTAAGAACCTCCCTATTTGTAAGTAGATTTAGCTTTAGTGCATATTTATTTATATTTAGTGGTTTAGGTGGCATTAGTGTTGCAGGGTGCTGTCGCCATTTTTTGTCTGCTGTATTTCTGCAGTCACAGGTGTTCTTGCACCTGCATACATTTTGTATCATTTAGTTGGAATGTGCTGTTCAACTTTTTGTTCTGTTTATGTGATCCATATATGTGGGGTTAGTGACTGCCTCCACTTGTTGTTCTTGCACTCCTCCCATTCTGCCCTGGGTGATTTTAATCAGTTCAATGCTGGATCCTACCATCCCCAGGTATATATGTAGGCTTAGTCCCAGTTCTGGGTGTATGTGCAGCGTAGGTACCCACCTTACAGAGGTCGCCTTGTCGTGGCAGGTGGGCTAACACTTTTTGATCAAAATGTGCACTAAGAACCTCCCTATTTGTAAGTAGATTTAGCTTTAGTGCATATTTATTTATATTTAGTGGTTTAGGTGGCATTAGTGTTGCAGGGTGCTGTCGCCATTTTTTGTCTGCTGTATTTCTGCAGTCACAGGTGTTCTTGCACCTGCATACATTTTGTATCATTTAGTTGGAATGTGCTGTTCAACTTTTTGTTCTGTTTATGTGATCCATATATGTGGGGTTAGTGACTGCCTCCACTTGTTGTTCTTGCACTCCTCCCATTCTGCCCTGGGTGATTTTAATCAGTTCAATGCTGGATCCTACCATCCCCAGGTATATATGTAGGCTTAGTCCCAGTTCTGGGTGTATGTGCAGCGTAGGTACCCACCTTACAGAGGTCGCCTTGTCGTGGCAGGTGGGCTAACACTTTTTGATCAAAATGTGCACTAAGAACCTCCCTATTTGTAAGTAGATTTAGCTTTAGTGCATATTTATTTATATTTAGTGGTTTAGGTGGCATTAGTGTTGCAGGGTGCTGTCGCCATTTTTTGTCTGCTATATATATATATATATATATATATATGGGCAATATATATATTGCCAGTATTCTTATGGGCACTATCTATATGGGCATTATGTATAAAGACAATATCTATATTGGCAGTATTCTTATTAGCAGTTTGTATATGGGCACTATCTATATGGGCAGTATGTATATGGGCACTATCTTTATGGGCAGTGTCTTTATGGTCAGTATGTTGGTGCATGAAAGAAGTGTTCCAATATCTAATAATTTTAAATTTCATAAATTATGTGATGCATTACGCTGCTGGTTATGTTGTTATGTGATTCATTACGCTGCTGGTTATGTAGTTATATAATGTATTGCGCTGCTGGTTATGTAATTGTATAGTGCTGCTGGTTATGTAGTTATATGATGTATTGTGCTGCTGGTTATGTAGTTATGTGACTTATTGCGCTGCTGGTTATGTAGTTATGTGACTTCTTGCGCTGCTGGTTATGTAGTTATGTGATGTATTGCTCTGCTGGTTATGTAGTTATGTGATGTATTGCTCTGCTGGTTATGTAGTTATGTGATGTATTGCGCTGCTGGTTTTTAAGGATCACAGGCTGTCCTAAGCGTGGGAATCACTGACTGTGTGTCGGGTCCCCTTTAAAATATCTCGTAAGGCTCCCTGAGGTGCGGTTTAATTTGAGTGGTCAGAAAGATCACATGGGGGGAGGGTTTAAGTTTATAAAAGGGAGATACTTCCTGGATATAGCCTGTTTCCAGCTTCATTAGCTGAGTGCAGGAACGTTACCTCTACAGTCTTACACAGAGGAATCGGCACGTTTATCATGGCGGAGCAAGCGCTGCTGGCGCTTCTGAAAGAGAAGTTAGACGAGGGTTCAGCGTGGCTTACCCCGCTCCTACGAGGTTTGTCGGAGCAGTTGTATGGCACGGTGTCAGAGCCGTTAGCCAGCGGAGGGCGGCCTGCAAGGAGGTGCTGTCCGCTTACGAGGCTGAGTCCCTCCCCCACTAAGCCCAAAAAACTGGGGAGGGCGTCTTCTCATCACACGGCGCAGCAGCAGGTCGTGGTGAATGAGCAGAGTAGGGATGGAGTCATACCGCTGCCTTATGACAGGCGAGCCTTAGCTGGCCACCAGGCCCCCCTCCCCACGGGACAACAGGGCGGACAGCCAGTAATGGCAAGGCCACACACGCCCCCGCGGCGGGAATCAGCTGCGGAAGTGGACAGGAGGTTGTGCAGAAGCAGGCCGATCCGAGACCACCTGGCAGGCTTGCTAGGTGGTTTGGCAGGAAACCTGCCAAAGTTATTGTAAAAGATACAATAGAAGTTAGAGAGAACGAGGCGGAGGGTGGATTTACTCCGAGTCTAGCATGGGCTAGTCAGATGGTATATGAGAGTGAGGATGACTTTTTTGAGTGTATACGCCGCAGGATATGGCCAGTGAGCAAGTGGATAGATGTGTTATTGCCGGCAGATCCTGCAGGTGCAGGACAAGGGGCCGTGGAACGGACACATGCTCAGAGTCGGATTCTGATAGCGCAGGGAGGAGAAAGCAGAGTAGGCATAGTTCTCACAGGCGCACCACCGATAGGGAGAGAAGGAGTAGGCATAGGCAGCGCTCTGGTAGTAGACGAGTTAGACATCGTTCCCGAGGCTCACGGAGGAGCCGGTCGGTGTATCGCACATCTTCAGTGTCCACGGAGGATTCCATGGACAGGCGCAGTAGGAGGTCGCGCGTAAGCAGACAACGTGGGCGGAGAAGCAGATCCGTTGACCGAAGACGACACATGGCCAGTGCAACGGCGGAGTCAACAACGATTGTTTCTCCGCCGCCCACGACGCAGACTCCAGAAGTTCAGCCGGGGGTTCAGCAGAGTGATGAGTTGTCATGTGTACAGGCATGGAACCAGAATGCTAACAATGGTAATGACATTTTTGGTATGCTAAAAAATGTATTGGAGAAAATGGGTGGGACTGAGATCCCGGTTAAGGTCCCAGGAGCGGCGGAACCGCAGCCTGTGCAGGCATTGGATAATACGGGCATGTTGCTCAGAGATTCTTATTTCTGTGGGGTTGCTCCTCTGGGAACACACTTAACAAATGAAGTGAGAGAAAAAATATTAAAATGTGAATATGTTGATATATGGGCGTTAGTGTCACCAGAGCAGCTAACCGTGGATAAACAGAGGAGATTTGAAAAAAAACGATGATAAAAAGCCAAAAGTGGCAAAAACGTTTGGTAATTGGCTGCAGGCGTTCGCTGTGTTGGCTAGTATAACGAGTCAAGGTAAACAAGAAAAAGCCTTTGAGCTATTCACCTATTTGGATACCATTTATTCAGCGCACAAGTTGCACGGGGGAACAGCTTGGTGGAGGTATGATGAGGAATTCAGGCGGCGTTTGGCGATTCGGCCGGACATAGGTTAGTCGTCTAAAGCCACAGATGTATGGATACAGTTGATGATGACACAAAGACCGCAGAATTCCTTTCTTACCTCCTCCCCTGCGCCCACAGTCGGCAGCTGCGGGTCGCAGATCAGGGGCATGTTGGCTCTTCAATGAAGGGCATTGTCGATTTTTCGCTTCATGTAAGTTCAAGCATGAATGCTCCATTTGTGGGGGTTCCCATTCGGTCTTGCGATGCTACAAGAGAGGTAAGATCCCCACGAGACCGGTTGCCGCAGGTAAGCCAGAGGACACCAGTGAACGTCCAAAAGATCCGTCCTTGGTTAGACAGGTACCCCAGGAGGCAGGAAGCAGAAATGCTCATTAGCGGTTTTACACATGGTTTCCATATACTGTATGTGTACCAAACAGCAGCTACGTTTGCGTCTAATTTAAAATCCGTGTTATCCCAACCAGAAATTGCTCAGGAAAAAATTGATAAAAAGGTGAGCTTGGGTCGCATGGCGGGCCCTTTTACTGAGCCGCCATTAGATAACCTCAGAATATCCCCTTTGGGGATCGTGCCCAAAAAAGAACCGGGAAAGTTTCGCCTCATACATCACTTGTCTTTCCCTCCAGGTGAATCAGTCAATGATGGAATATCGAAGGAAGAGTCGGCGGTATCATACATCTCTTTTGACAGGGCCATGCATTTAGTTTCAAAAGCAGGACCTTTGGCTTTGCTGGCCAAGTCGAACATTGAATCAGCCTTCCGCCTCCTTCCTGTTCACCCTGACTGTTTTCATCTATTGGGATGTCAATTGCATGGTTTATATTACGTGGACATGTGTTTGCCGATGGGTTGCTCTATCTCCTGCCGCTACTTTGAAATTTTCAGCTCGTTTTTAGAATGGGTGTTGTGTTTGGAGACGGGCAATACATCGATAATACATTATTTGGATGATTTTTTGTTTATAGGTCCGCAAGGCGGGGCATCATGTTTATACATTTAAACTCATTCCGGTATCTAATGCCCATGTTTGGGGTGCCCCTCGTAAGGCTCCCTGAAGTGTGGTTTAATTTGAGTGGTCAGAAAGATCACATGGGGGGAGGGTTTAAGTTTATAAAAGGGAGATTCTTCCTGGATATAGCCTCTTTCCCGCTTCATTGGCTGAGTGCAGGAACGCCCGCCCGCCCATTGTCAGTATGTTAAATTTAAAACTGGTTGTTATTATTTTGCCTGTATATGTAATGATGTTGTTTTTTTTCGTTTGTCACAGCTGGCGTGTTCGGAGGCTCTTGTTCCGTTCTTTGAGGTTTAATTGTAACACGGGTCACCTGGCAAAACAACGAAGACATGCCCACCGCGGGGGCGGTGGCACGGCATGCGAGGTGATAGTCATCTAAAACATCAAGGTTGATTAACGAGCAATGAACGGACAAGGTTTCCCTTTTGAAGAAATTGTTAATAAAGCTGTGGCCACCCCCACTTTTTATCCACAAAAAAGATGGCTCATTGTTTTTATTATACAATAGTACGTTTAGTTTCACTCAGGAGCATGTTATAAGTACATACAGTCTGTAGTTATGTAATGTATTGCGCTGCTGGTTATGTAGTTATGTGATGCATTGCGCTGCTGGTTATGTAGTTATGTGATGTATTGCGCTGCTGGTTAAGTAGTTATGTGACTTATTGTGCTGCTGGTTATGTAGTTATGTGATGTATTGCGCTGCTGGTTATGTAGTTATGTGATGTATTGCGCTGCTGGTTATGTGATGTATTGCACTGCTGGTTATGTAGTTATGTGTTGTAATTAAATTTTGAAATCTTGTCCCTTTTTACAGCTTGGATTCTGCTTACTTGAAGGACAGCAAATCACATTTTTTATCTTCTTTTGAAGTTTACAAAAGAAAAAAAAAGGTCAGTACTCGTTTAAATAAAACTTTGAGGCTACATTCCCAAGTTGCAGAACGAATCAAACATTTTTTAATTGTCATTATATTACTTTTGTACACTAGGCAATCAATCTACATTATTAGGACGTATATTCGTTCATGTGCTGTGGACTTGGTAAGTATATTCAAACATTTTTTTAAGCCAATACTGAAACAGATAACATCGTACATGTCAACCACTCTACTTACAAAAAGGTAAAAACGTTTAACTTTTTTTTTTAACGTTGGTAAGTGTCTTTCTTCCAACTAACCATTTTACTTACAGTATATACATATATAATATATATATATATATTTTTTCTATATATTTAACAGTCAATTTTATTTGTTGACAACCAGTGAATACAATAACGGGGACCTGAGAGACCAATGTGAATGGCATGGCCTATGCTTGATTCACTTATATGGGACTAATGGGATGTGGATCCATTGCGCCCTTCACATAGACTAATCAGATGAAATATATGTTCCACCATACTAAATGGTACACGAAAACCGACGTATAAACACGGCGTAGGTCTCGTGGTTGAGTATGGAGTCAGCTCCATATAATGAGTGTGCCAATTGTATCTTACAGCAGGTAATACAGTGTAATGTGGGTGATTCAACTACTTTAACCCTTAAGATACTACCATCAAAACCAAACACTGCATCCGAATTTTTAGAAAAAGTGTATAGGCACACTGTAACATTGCATCGGACCACCCTTTATAATAGGGGGTGACTATGCTTGGCATGGCAGCCTGGGTGCCTGAAGAAGCCCATCAGGTCTGCCATGTGTGTACTACTATGAAGCCCTACTTCTGTCCCTTAACAATATTCTCTCAATATGACTGAAATTTTTTTTTTAAACAGTTTTTCCAATGTAAAAATATAAACACCTAATAAAACTATATGAATTGGTTATATACATAATCAAATTTATCCACACAATTAAAGTAACATGCAGTTTTTGAAATGCGGTGTATAAAGTAATCCCCCCAAAAAAAAAATCAAAATGGCTGCATTTCATCATATTACAACACAAAAATTGAATTTTTAACATTTAAAAGTACATTATATAATTGTAAACTTCCAGCATAAAAGAAGCTCTCATATGGGGATTTTCATGGAAAATAAAATAAAATATGGCTCTTGGAAACTGGTGAGGAAAAAAATAATACCTAAAATTGTTTCATTGCTAAGGTGTTAATTATTATTATTAGGTTTTTTTTCCGATCACAGATAACTACAATACCTTCATGCGTTATTAGCAATTGCTTGAGTAAGACAGGCAGAAAGGATCAAAGCATAGCTATCCACTTGCATTCCTTTCCAAAGGATTCACAACACATTAAACAATGGCTAAATCAAACAGGTCAGAGTTTCACAGACATCAACAAAATGATCCAAACAATAATTGAAGATAAGTGCCAAAAATTCTGCATGTGCTCACTACATTTTAGCCAAGAGTGTTACAAGGAAACCAAATATGGCCAAACACTCCGTCAAGATGCACTGCCTACCGTTTTACAACAAATTCCAGAGGGTCAGCGTTACATAGAAGAGACCCTGAAGAAGGACAGAAAAAATAAAAAAAAAGACCATTTGATTCAACCGTTGCTGGTACCTCGACCTGTGAAGATCTTGCCTTGGAGGATCCAGGCAACGATAGTCCCTCTGAGTGTCATTCAAACCAGTGTTCAGTGTCAACTCAAACAGATTACACCCTATTAAATTCTATGATTATTTACATCTCAGGAGCAGATACATCGAGAGAGATTTCAAGTAACCGTGATGTTCTTTCTCCCTCTCCAATAGATTTAAAATCCAACTCAAATGTTCAAAAAAACAAGCACCCCTAAATCGTTAAGTAAGTCTTAGTCTGAATTTTCTTCTTACCAAAAAAAAGGCTTCTACAGATTGATACAAAAGAGAATTGCGACTTTCAAGAAGACTGCATCAACTTTCAAGGCCTCATACCACTTTCTCCTATTGAAGAACCTTTTGGTATACTAGAAGAAAATATTGACACAGAAAGTGATGAATATCTGGATAAAAATTATGGCCATAAAGATGAAGACTATCTCCCCCAAGATACCAGTATGACAGATTCTGATTTATTAGATTCTGTTTCACTAATTTACCCGCACCATCCTCCTTCACCACCTAAAATGACACCTCTAACTCAAAGACAACAAGTTATTGACAGAAAGCTTCTTGTATTTCAATCATGTTTAGAAAATCTAATCATGAAAGTTAAATGCCAGTATATACCCAAATGTAACTACCTTGTAAAGAGCTTTAAAAAAAAAATGTGATGCGTCTGCATGTAAAATTTATGGCAAATGTTACCTAGGCCATCCATTTACAATTTTTGAGTCCCAACCAAAAATCTGAAGAATGTCCTCTGGAAACCTACTACTGTCTGCATCTATTTTGTTTAGTGGGTTGAACTTTCAGAAGGTCAATGAACTATTCAACATACTTGGCATGGTAAGTAGTTAAAAAAAGACTTCCTACCATCACCAGAGTAAGTTTCTTTTTCGATGGGCAGTGTGACAGCCCAGGTCACAATGCAAAATACTGCACATATACCATATTGGATAGCTTTTCAGACAAGATACTGTTCAGAAATCCATGCTATTCATCCGTCGAAATGGAGGAGTTTGGATTTAAAATTTATCTTGACAGAATAATTACCTCTGGATTAAAAGTTTGAATATTTGCTTCCGATCGACATGTCAGCATAAGAAAAACAATGAGGCTAGACTATCCACATATCCGACATCAGTTCGATGTTCGGCATTATGCCAAATCCATTCAAAATAAATTAACCCAAGCCAGTCACCAGAGATTTTGTAAAGAAATTACTACCTGGATTGATAAAATCTGCCTGCATTTCTAGTGGTCCATACAAACCTGTGATAACGAGGAAAATCTTAAAGAAAGATGGCTGTCTCTGCTTCACCACATTGCAGGCGAACAAGAATAGGATGGCAAACTTTATACCCAATGTAGTTATGGATCCCTGGATGCTGTAGAACAAGAAGGTAAAGTATTGTGGCTCAATAAGGAGACTGCCCCATATCTCACAATTGAAAAAATTGTGAACAACCCACAACTAATCGCCAAACTGCCCCATTTAGTGAATAATTGTCATACCGGAAGTCTTGAGAATTTTCATAGTCCGGTCCTGAAATATAGAACCAAAAGGATACACTTCGGTATTGATGCAATGGAGGCAAGGACCAAATTAGCTGCCCTTACTCATAATAAAAATGTGGGAAGAGAGCAGGCCACCATGACACCACAAAAAAAAAACACTCAGGAAAAGGGCACAAAGAGAACCAGATTAATTGTCCCAAAAGGAAAATCAAGATGCATAGTAAAAAATGTATATGACAAAATAAGCGTTGAATATTTGGAAGACCAGGCCTTTAATGTACTAAAGATTGCCAATGGAGAAGTTACATCAGCATGGAGTTCCACAGCACCAAGCCTACGACCTAATTTAGCGAATTTAGAAAGGCCAAATAAAGAAGAAATAAAACAACAAAAAATAGCACACTTCCGTACCTCCTGCCACATTGATGCTCAATAGTTCCTTCTATTTCTTTCTTTTATTAATTTTTTTATAAATTGAAAACAAATTCATCTATCACTACATTAGTAAATAGTGTCTCGAAAAATTTATTATTAAAAGTTAAGATGTTTTTTTCAAAATAGGGCAATGTGTGACGACAACAGCTATTCTCCTGAGGCGGAGACACTACACAGCGTCTGACGCTGTCCTATCATAATGAAGCTGCTTCACATACAAGGCTACTGATCCCACTGGGAGAGACTGAGATCGGAGTGAAGGGTGCCAATTTAAAAAAAAAACAACATATCTTGTGCTGTGTCACTACCTAAGATATCACCATTTGAAGAAACAATTTTCAATTTAAGAACTACCATATTTTTCGGACTATAAGACGCACCTGACCATAAGACGCACCGAGGTTTTAGACAACCGAAAATAGGGAAAAAAATATTTGTTAAAAAATAATTAATTCTGTTTCACCACATTCTGACAACCAACAATTTTTTAAAATATTTTTTTCATCGATTGAGCGGTGTGAGGGCTTATTTTTTGCGGGACGAGCTGTAGTTTTATTGGCACCATTTTTTGTTACATACGATTTTTTTATCACTTTTTTTTCTATTTCATATTTTAACCCCTTAACGCTCAGTGACATACTATTCCGTCATGGAAACCGCCCCGTTCGCGCTCCATGACGGAACAGTACGTCACGGGAGTTACGGCCATTTCAGCCGTTCTCCCAACACATACAGGAGCTGTGACAGCTGCTGTCTCGTACAGCAGTTGCCGCAGCTCCTACAGCTGGGACCGATCGCTGTGTCCCCGCTGATTAACCCCTTAAAAGCTGCGTTCAATAGTGATCGCGGCTTTTTAGGGGTTAAGCTACCATCGCCGGCCTGCTACACGATAGCGGCCGGCGATGGTGACTATGGCAACTGGACACCTAACAATGGAGGCCGCCTATGCCTTCGACGGAAGCCTAGTAGGTCCTGACAAAGTCAGGACCCACTATGCTTGCTGTCAGTGAGTAGCTGACAGTTCTAATACACTGCCCTATGCATGTAGTGCAGTGTATTAGAATAGCGATCAGGGACTCCTGCCCTCAAGTTCCCTAGTGGGACAAAGTAATAAAGTAAAAAAAAAATTAAAAAAAGATGTGTAAAAATAAGAAAATAAAAGTTTTAAAAGTGATCAAAGTAAAAATCCCCCCTTTTTCCCTTATCAGTGCTTTATTATTAATAAAATATATAAACAAACAAATAAACTATACATAATTGGTATCGCCACGTCCGTAATGGCCTGAACTACAAAATTATTTCGTTATTTATCCCGCGTGGTGAACGCCGTAAAAGAAAATAATAATAAACCGTACCAGAATCACAATTGTTTGCTCACTTCACTTACCAAAAAATAGAATAAAAAGAGATAAAAATTTCGCATGTACCTAAAAATGGTATTAATCAAAACTACAGTTTGTTACGCAAAAAATAAGTCCTCGCACGGCTTTATTGATGGAAAAATAAAAAAGTTCTGCTCTTAGAATATGGTAACACAAAAAGTAAATGATTTTTTACAAAATGTATTTTATTGTGCAAACGCCATAAGACATAAAAAAAACTATAAACATATGGTATCGCCGTAATCTTATTGCCCCGCAGAATAAAGTGAATATGTCATTTATAGCACACGGTGAACGCTGTAAAAAAAATTGAATAAAAATACAATAGTATAATTGCTGTTTCTTAGTCACCACGCCACTTAAAAATAGAATGAAAACTGATCAAAAGGTCGCATGCACCCCATGAAAACTGCAATGAATTCCTCAAGGGGTCTAGTTTCCAAAATGGGATCACTTTTTGGGGGTTTCCACTGTTTTGGCACCACAAGACCTCTTCAAACCGGACAGGGTGTCTAAAAAAAGGAGGCCTCAAAATCCACTAGGTGCTACTTTGCTTCGGAGGCCGGTGTTTCAGTCCATTACCGCACTAGCGCCACATGTCGGATATTTCTCAAAACTGCAGAATCTGGGCAATAAATATTGAGTTGCGTTTCTCTGGTAAAACCTTTTGTATTATAGAAAAAAATGGCATAAAAAGGATTTTCTGACAAAAAAAAATAAATGTAAATTTCACCTCTATTCTGCTCTAAATTCCCGTGAAACACCTAAAGGGTTCATAAACTTTCTAAATGCTGTTGTGAATACTTGGAGGGGTCTAGTTTCCAAAATGGGGTGTTTCATAGGGGTGTCTAATATATAGGCCCCTCAAAGCAACTTCAGAACTCAACTGGAACCTAAAAAATAATAATTAGGCAATACTTCGCTTCTTACATTATACTGATAATGAGCAGTGCCCACCCCAAGATGACCCCAGTTTTGACCGTTTGTATAAACGGAGACCCCTATTAGACCGTTTCAGTGCCCAGTTTTCCCAAGCATACACCCCTGAGAAGTGTATTTCTATTGATGAGTCCTTGTTAGATTTTAAAGGGAGGCTTCAATTCCGCCAGTACCTGCCGAGTAAGAGGGCAAGGTATGGCGTAAAGATGTATAAGCTGTGCGAGAGTGAATCAGGGTATACCTACAAATTTAGGATATATGAAGGGAAGGACAGCAGTATTCAGCCCCCAGAATGCCCCCCCTTACTGGGAGTTAATGAAAAAATTGTGTGGGATTTGGTGCACCCACTGCTGGACCAGGGTTACCACCTCTACCTGGATAATTTTTATACCAGCGTCCCACTCTTCAAATGCCTCGCTTCCAGAAGTATTGCGGCATGCGGCACTGCTAGAAGAAATCTGAGAGACCTCCCTAAGACCCTGCTTGGGCAAACACTCAGAAGGGGTGAGAGCAGGGCACATTCTAGCAGCAACATATTGTGTGTCAAGTACAAGACAAGAGAGATGTCCTTGTATTGACAACAATACATGGCCACACCAGTACACATGTACCTGTACGACGTACCAGTACAGAGACCCCCAAACCAGAATGCATCCTGGACTACAATAGGTAAATGGGAGGGGTGGACTTGTCATATCAAGTCCTGAAGCCCTACAGCACCATGCGGTGTGGTATAAGAAGCTGGCCATGCACATCATTATCAAGAAACTAATCTTTAGGGACCAAGAAGGGGGCACCCAGTACTTCTGGAAGCGAGGCCACAGGAATCGTACCAGGGCAACACTTTCCAGAAGAAGTTCCCCAAACTGGCAAGAAGGGAAAAAGTCAAAAGAGGTGCAAAGTCTGCTATAAGAGGGGGATAAAGGAGGACACAATTAGAGATGAGCGAACTTATGAAAAGTTCGGTTCGGCTGCTTCGCCGAATTTCACTAAAAAGGTCGATTCGGACCGAACTAGTTCTGACCATACCTGTAATTTCCGTGCGCCGAGCATGGTACTGTCCAGGGTGTCACAGGCTGTAGTGGCGTTCACGCACGTCAGGATGACGACAGAAGGCCGGCCTCCAGGGATGACGCTTCATCCGACGTGACCGCCTCTGCAGCCAATGACCGGCTGCAGCGGCCTCTGCAGCCAATCACAGGCTGCAGCGGCCTCTGCAGCCAATCACAGGCTGTAGTGGCGGTCACGCACGTCAGGATGACGTCAGAAGGCCGGCCTCCAGGGATGACGCTTCATCCCACGTGACCGCCTCTGCAGCCAATCACAGGCTGCAGCGGCCTCTGCAGCCAATCACAGGCTGCAGCAACCTCTGCAGCCAATCACAGGCTGCAGCGGCCTCTGCAGCCAATCACAGGCTGTAGTGGCGGTCACGCACGTCAGGATGACGTCAGAAGGCCGGCCTCCAGGGATGACGCTTCATCCCACGTGACCGCCTCTGCAGCCACTCACAGGCTGCCACGTCAGGAAAGAAGGTCGGACTGGAGGAAGAAGAGGGACTCGTCACCAAAACAACGACCGGGTACGTATGCTTTTTATTTTATTTTTAATCAGCAGCCTCTTTCTCTATCAGTGATTGATAGAGACAAGTGGCTGCCGATTAGTATAATATTTTTGTAATGTTTTTTCTGCCCGCCCGGGTTCGGTCAAAAAGTGTTCGGCCGAACCCGGTGAAGTTCGGATTCGCGGCGAACCGAACTTTTCGCGATGTTCGGACCGAAACCGGGTTTGGATGTCCCGGTTCGCTCATCTCTAGACTCAATATATCAATGTGACACGTGTCCCGAAAAACCAGGGCTCTGTATGAAAGTGTTTTAAAATTTATCATAGATCCCTTAGATTTTTCATCTACCCTGACACCCTCCGCACAGCTTATCCCCCTCATCTTTCCTTTCTGAGCACTGCTGTGTGCCCAGGCAGCAGATAACAGCCACATGTAGGGTAATGCCGTACCCAGGAGAACCCACATTATAGTTTATGGGGTGTATATCTCCGGTGGCACAGGCTGGGCATAATATATTGGACACTGAAATGGCATAGATATATAGAAAATCGCAAATCTCACTCTGCACCATCTGCTGCGCATTATCTTTTACACAATACCTGTGGGGTCAAAATGCTCACTACACCTCTAGATGAATGTCTTAAGGGGTGTAGTTTTTAAAATGGAGTCACTTCTCGGGGTTTCAACTGTTCTGGTACGTCAGGGGCTTCTGCATACATGACAGCACCAGAAAAGCTCCAGTAGGCCAAATGGTGGTCCTTTCCTTCTGAGCCCTCCAATGGGCCCAAACTGCAGTTTATCACCACAAATGCGGTATTACTGCACTCAGGAGAAATTGGGCAACAAAATGGGGTATTTTGTTCCCTGTGAAAATAAGAAATTTTGATAAAAAATTACATCTTATTGGAAAAAATTTATTTTTTTAAATTTCACAGCCCAATTCAAATAAGTGCTGTGAAAAAACTGTACGGTGAAAATGGTAATCACAACCATAAATGACTTCCTTGAGGGGTGTAGTTTCCAAAATGTGGTCACTTCTGGTGGGTTTCCATTGCTTTGATACCTCTGGGGGTCTGCAAATGCGACATGGCACTCGGAAACCAATCCAGCAAAATATGGACTCCAACAAACACATAGCGCTCCTTTGCCGTTTGGGCCCATGGGAGGGCTCAGAAGGAGTTTATCACCACAAATGGGATATTGCTGTACTCAGGACAAATTGGGGAACAAAATGGGGTATTGTATTTCTTGTGAAAATAAGAAATGTTATCAAAAATGACATCTTATTGGAAAACATTTAATTTTTTAAATTTCACAGCCCAATTCAAATACGTGCTGTGAAAAAACTGTGTGGTCAAAATGGTAACAACAGCCATACATGAATTCCTTGAGGGGTGTAGTTTCCAAAATGGGGATTCCTACTGTTTTGGCACCTCAAAACCTCTTCAAACCCGGCATGCTGCCTATAATATATTCTAATAAAAAAGAGGCCCCAAAATGCACTAGGTGCTTCTTTGCTTCTGAAGCTTGTGTTTTAGTCCACGAGCACACTAGAGCCACATCTGGGACATTTCTAAAAACTGTATAATCTGTACAATACATATTTAGTAGTGTTTCTCTGGAAAAACCTTCTGTGTTACAGAAAAAAAATGGAATAAAATTGAAATTCAGCAAGAGAAATGACATTTGCAAATTTCACCTTCACTTTGCTTTAATTCCTGTGAAATTCCTAAAGGGTTAAAAAAAAACTTTCTAAATGCTGTTTTGAATACTTTGAGGGTCTAGTTTTTAAAATGGGGTGGTTTATGGGGATTTCTAATACATAGGCCCCTCAAAGCCACTTCAGAACTGAACAGGTACCTTAAAAAAAGGCTTTTGAAATTTCCTTAAAAATATGAGAAATTGCTGGTTATGTTCTAAGTCTTGTAACGTCCAAGAAAAATAAAAAAATGTTCAAAAAAACGATGCCAATCTAAAGTAGACATATGGGAAATGTGAACTAGTAACTATTTTGGGGGGTATAACCATCTGTTTTACAAGCAGATGCATTTAAATTCAGAAAAATTCAATTTTTTCCAAATTTTCGCAATTTTTCACAAATAAAAACCGATATCGACCAAATTTTACCACTAACATGAAGCCCAATTTCTCACGAGAAAACAGTCTCATAATCGCTTGGATAGGTTTAAGCATTCCGACGTTATTACCACATAAAGTGAAATATGTCAGATTTGAAAAATGGGCTCTGAGCCTTAAGGCCAAAACAAGGCTGCGTCCTTAAGGGGTTAAGCACTAAGGTGACCAAAAAACTATTTTGATGTTTTACATTTTTAAACTCACCGTGTGAGTTAAAGAATGGTATATTGTAATAAATCTGACTTTTACGGACACAGCGATACCAAATTATTTTATTTTTTACATTGTGCTTGGGGAAAAATGTGAAAAGGGTTTGTTTTTTTGAACTTTTAATATATATATTTTTTTACACTCCTAAAAATGTATCTAACATTTTTTTTACACATTTTATTAGTTCCCCTAGGGGACTTGAACCAACGGCCACTTAGTTACATGTGAAGTAGTGAATGGCAGTTACGGAAGCAGCATAGCATGCGAGCTACGCTGTTTCCGTAACTAGTGTTCAGTTCTATGGGAGTTACGGAAACAGCGTAGCTCAGCGAGTTATGCTGTTTCAGTAACTCCACATATAATCAAGTGGTCGGGAGAGCACAGAAAGCTAGAACGGGGCTTATGGGGCCCCGTTCTAGAGATAGGTACGGGTCCCAGAGGTGGGACCTGCATCTATCTGACATTAATGACATAACCTGTGGATATGTCATAAATATCCTTCATAGAAAAACTTGGTAACTTTCGGCCCCCGTTCTCCTTATCGATCACACATGTATCCCCTATCCTGTGGATAGGAGATACATGTGTTTTATGGCACAAGCACTTTAAACTGCCAGGAACAGCAAAATTGCTGTTCCTGGCCGTTAGAGCAGCGTGTCAGAAGCTGACACCTGCAGTGTATGGAGCGGGCTCAGTGCGTGAGCCCGCTCCATACATCATCCCCCCCTTTTCCATGATGTGCCGACACGTCATGGGTCGAGAAGGGGTTAAGTAATGACGCGAAGAACTGGGAGACGAAAGAGCCGACGGATCAAATCCAGAAAGTTATCTGCGTCATCTCAGATAGTATTAGGGTTAGTTAGTGTCAGGGAACCGTCAAAAAGCGTAGTTAGGTATAGCGTTAGGGCAATTAGTGTCAGGCACCTGTCACCGTAGTAAGGTTTAGTGTTAGGGATCCATCACCGTAGTTAGGTTTAGATTCAGGGAAGCTCGCAATAATCTAGTTAGGTTTAGTGTCAGGCACCCGTCACCATAGTTAGGTTTAGCGTCAGGGAAACTTAGAATATAGTTAGGTTTAGCATCAGGGAATCGTCGCCGTAGTTAGGTTTAGTGTCAGTGAATTTCAAATAAAATCTAGTTAGGTTTAGTGTTAGGAACCCTCATCCTAGTTAGGTTTAGTGTCAGGGAAGTCCACTCGCTCTATAAAAAAAAAAAATTACAAAAAATTGCCTAGTTTATGTCCCAAAGGAAATTAACTGTCGAAGAGGCATATTCATTTCTTGCCTACGACACACTCGACGGATGGTGAGACTGTTTTATTGATCAACTTCTTCATCAAGTGATGAAGAGGAGGGACCCCCTAGGACCACCACCACAGTTGAAAGCCAGAGAAGTGACCCCGCCACAGTTTAAATCCCCGAGCGAAGGGACCCCATTTGGACCCTCACACCAGACAATTATGAGCCTTAAATTCCCGAGTACACGAGCAGCCAAGGGATCAAATTTTACACAGCAGACCTCAGTGAGTTGAAAGTTTTCAAGTTCTTTTTCACAGATGAATTTATAGAGCTTATGGTGTCCCAGACAAATTTATATGCCCAACAGTATATTACCAAGAACCCCACATCATTTAATGCCCAATCCCACAGGTGGAATCCTGTAGAGGCAGCAGAGTTGGGCAAGTTCCGGGGACTGCTCTTGAACATGGGGCTTCTGAAGAAGCCATCCATTAGGGCCTACTGGACCACAGACATCTTATACCACACACACCGATGTACTATATGGCCATGTCCAGGATGCGTTATGAGGCAATACTTCACTTCTTACATTATGCTGATAATGAGCAGTGCCCACCCTAGTTTTGACTGTTTGTTTAAACTGAGACCCCTATTAGATAATTTCAGTGCTCGGTTTGCACAAGCATACAACCCCGAGAAATGTATTTCCATTGAGGAGTCCCTGGTACATTTTAAAGAGATGCTTCAATTCTGCCAGTACCTGCCGAATAAGAGGGCAAGGTATGGTGTGAAGATGTATAAGCTGTGCGAGAGTGCATCAGGGTATACTTGCAAAATTAGGGTATATGAAGGGTAGGACACCAGTATTCAGCCCCTGGAATGCCCCCCCCCCCTACTGAGAGTTAACACAAAAGATGTGGGATTTGGTGCACCCACCTCTGGACCAGGGTTACCACCTCTACATGGATTAATTTTTATACCAGCATCCCACTCAAGTGCCTTGCTTTCAGAAATACTGTGGCATGTGGCACTGCTAGAAAAAAATCTGAGAGGCCTCCCCAAGATACTGCTTGGGCAAACACTCAGAAGGGGTGAGAGCAGGGAACAGTCCAGCAGCAACATATTGTGTGTAAAGTACAATAGATATGTCCATGTATTGACAATACATGGCCCCACCAGTACAGAGACCTCCAAACCAAACAGCATACTGGACTAAAATAGGTACATGGGAGGGGTGGACTTGTCAGATCAAGTCCTGAAGACCTACAGTGCCATACGGAAATCAAGGGTGTGGTATAAGAAGCTCATCATACAGAAGGCAATGTACAATGCGTACTTGATACACTGATGTGCAGGTCAGTGAGGAACTTTCCTAGAATTTCAAGAGGCGGTTATCAAGAACCTAATCTCTTTAGGGACCAGGAAGGGGGGCACCCAGTACTTCTGGCAGCGAGGCCATACGCATAGTACCAGGGCAACACTTTCCAGGAGAAGTTCCCCAAACTGGTGAGGAAAATAGTCAAAAGAGGTGCAAATCCTGCTATAACATGGGGATAAGGAAGGCCACAATATATCAATGTGACACGTGTCCCAAAAAAAAACAGGGCTCTGTATGAAAGTGTTTTAAAATTCATCATACATCACTTGATTTTTAATTTACCCCAGTTCTACTTAACCTGATGCACTCCGCACAGCTTATCCCGTTCATCTTTCCCTTCTGAGCCCTGCCATTATAATTTATGGGGTGTCTGTCTCTGGTGGCACATGCTGGGCACAATATATCGGACACTGAAATGGCATATATGTATAGAAAATTGCAAACCTCACTCTGCGACATCTGCTGCGCATTACCTTTTACACAATACTTGCGGGGTCAAAACGCTCACTATACCTCTAGATGAATGCCTTGTGTGTTTTTAAAATTAGGTCAATTCTCGGGGGTTTCAACACTACTGGTACCTGTGCAAATGCAACATAGCACCCGCAAAGCAATCCAGCAGAATCTGGACCCCAAAGAACACATAGCGCTCCTTCGCTTCTGAGCCCTCCCATGGCCCCAAACGGTAGTTTATCAACACGATTGGGGTATTTCCGCATTCAGGAGAAATTGCGCAGCAAAATAGGGTATTCTATTCCTTGTGAAAATAAGAAATTTTCAGCAAAAACTACATATTATTGAAAAATAAAATCTTTTTTTTTTTTTTACTTCACAGCCCAGTTCAAATAAGTTCTGTAAAGAAACTGTGGGGTCAATGAATTCCTTGAGGGGTGTAGTTTCCAAAATGTTTTTTTTTGGGGTTGTTTTCTATGTGTTGGCACCGCAGGACATCTTCAAACCTGGTATGGTGCCTAAAATATAGCCTAATAAAAGAAGAGGCCCCAAAATCCACTAGGTTTTCATTCACTTCTGAGGCCTGTGTCTCAGTCCAGTAGTGCACTAGTGCCACATGTGGGACATTTCTACAAACTGCAGCATTTGGGAAATTAATATTTAGTTGTATTTTGATGGTGAAACCTTTTTTCTTGTAGAAAAAAAATAATTAAATTAGAATTTCTCCAAGAAAAATGAAATTTGCAAATTTTACCTCCACTTTGCTTTAATTCCTGTGAAACGCCTAAAGGATTAAGAAACTTTCCAAATGCGGTTTTGAATACTTTGAGGGGTCTAGTTTATTTTAAAATGTGGTGTTTTATGGGGGTTTCTAATATATAGGCCCCTCAAAGCCACTTCGGAACTGAACTGGTACTTAAAAAAAACGCTTTTCAAATTTTCTTATATGAGAAATTGCTGTTTATGGTCTAAGCCTTGTAACTTCTTAGAGAAATAAAAGAATGTTCAAAAAACGATGCCAACATATAGGAAATGTTAATTAGTAACTACTTTGTGTGGTATAACCATCTGCCTTACAAGCAGATACATTTAAATTCAGAAAAATTCTCATTTTTCGAAATTTTCTCAAAATTTTGCTATTTTTCACAAATAAACACAATGTATTAACAAAATTTTACCACTAACATAATGTACAATGGGTCAAGAGAAAATTATCTCAGATTAATATAGGCATTCCAAAGATATTACCACATAAAGTGACATGTCAGATTTGAAAAATCGGTTGAGCCTCAAGACACAAACTAAGCTGTGTCATTAAGGGGTTAAAGAGGTTCCATTGTATTGTGAGTGAAATTAAATGTAAAACTATATATCTATAAGGTCAGTTGAGAAGATTGATATTCAGTTCTCAGTAAGCGAAGGGTGTGGAGACTTATTTTTTCTTGCTTTTTTTTATCTTCCTACTCTCTTTTGGACGGGGATATATGAAAAAAATAATTGAATTGCTTCAACATCAAATAACTAACACTCATGAGTGGAGCCATTAAGCAGAATGCCTACACCCACTGTCCTATGAATTACATAGCAATACAAAATAATCGATAACTGATTGAAATCCACTGTTCAATTCTGTCTAGTGAGGGAAAAGAATACCGTCAAAAGAGGCAGCATTTCATGATTAATGCTATAGCAGCGTGCAACCATGGTATACAGTGCATTCGAAAAGTCTTCAGGCCCTTTCACGTTTTGTAACGTCAGGCCTCATGCTAAAATAAAAAGATTTTCCCCAGCATTCTGCCCTCAATACTACATAATGACAAAGTGGAACAGAATTTTAGAATTTTTTGCTTATTTATTAAAAATTAAAAGCTCTTAACTGTATTTTACTTTTTAAAATTAGTCCCCCTAGGGAACTTGAATCAGCAGTTCGATCGCTTGCAGGAAATACAGCAATACTAGTTAATAAGTGTTAGCTGCAACAAACAGCCGACAAGCTCCACTTATGAAGCGGGCTCAGTCTGAGTCAGCTTCAAACTCTCCCTACCGGCCTATATATACTGCGGATGACGGGAAAAGGTTAAAGATCATTGGTCAGCATTTTTTTTCCCCATTAGATTCAACGTTAAAGAGGTTATCTGTGCATGTTCCAGACCTCCCACACTAAAAAACAAAATCCTGCCCAAGTAGCAGACCACATGCGAAGTGATATCGGGTTTGGTAAATAACCTGAAAAAGTTTAATGCCTGTAAATGATATACAACAATGAGCAAAGGTTTTAAAATGTATTTGTAGGATTCCTTTTTTTTTTTGGGGGGAGGGCAACGGACGTCCCCTTTTAAATTATTTTTTTTTACTCTGTTTTAGTGATCTGTTTTGTGGTTTTTCAGAAAATTTTAAATCGGTATGAATGAGCAAGAGCTTAGTAAATAACTTTTTTGTAAGAAGACATTTTGATTTAAAAAGGGGTCGTCCAGTTTAAGCAAATTCATGATATTTTTTGGAACAGTAGGAACATTCATTGCTTACTTCACGTGGACAAAATTCCGTCCATGGTCACGTGATCAGTGTGGACTTAAATAAATAGGAAAAAAGAAAAATTGATCCAGCGCTGTTTGAAGATTAAAAGGGATACAATGTTCCCACTTTTATTGACATGGAAAATGTTTAAAAATGGAAGGAGATGCAGTATCAAGGTGGTTTCATGCGGACGGGTGCCCGAGCCTACGCGTTTCGAACACTGACAGTGTTCTTATTCATGGCAGAAATACCTTAAGACTTAAGTAAGCCTGCAAAATATACTATAATGCTATTTATTAACCCCTTCCCGCACCTTGACGTAACTGCACGTCAAGCTGTAAAGTAAGTTCATGCACCTTGACGTGCAGTTACGTCGGCACTTTAAAAGTTAACCGCCGCGTGGCGCTACACCGCAGCGGCGGTTAACTGTGTAGTCCTTCTGCCCTGGAGTCCATTCAGAGTACAAGGGACCAATTGAAGCGGGCCCTTGTTAGAGAGGCTCCGATTAGTTAGTCTGTACAGACTAATCAATTGGAGCTTAGCACGTTAGAGCTCAACGTCACAGGCTCTGATCTCCTCTGTTGGAGTCAGGAAGTGGAGGAGATCAGAGCCTGCAGCCGTCGTGTGCAACGAGTGTTGAACAAAAAAACACTTAAAACCCCCATTAACCCCTTGAACGCAGTCCCAAACTGTGATCACCCCCTCCGCTCCTAGTCTATAAGGGAGCTTTTCTTTTGTTACTTTTTTTTTTTAAATTAAAAAAAAAAACAAAAAAAACCCCTTTAGTTAGTTTAGTCAGATCTAGTCAGCGTTAGTTTAGTCAGATCTAGTCAGCGTTAGTTTAGTCAGATCTAGTCAGCGTCAATTTAGCCAGTGTTCGTTTAGTCAGATCTAGTCAGCGTCAATTTAGTCAGTGTTAGTGTCAATTTAGTGTTAGTCAGCGTCAATTTAGTCAGCGTCAGACCGCCTGTCAGCGTCAGATTGCCCGTTAGCGTCAGATCGCCCGTTGGCGTCAGTTAGTTTAGTCAGATCTAGTCGGCGTCAATTTAGTCAGTGTGAGTCAGCGTCACTAGTCAGTGTTAGTGTCAATTTAGTCAGTGTTAGTCAGCGTCAATTTAGTCAGTGTTAGTCAGCGTCAATTTAGTCAGCGTCAGACCGCCTATCAGCGTCAGATCGCCTGTTCGCGTCAGATCGTCCGTTAGTCATCGTCAGACCGCCTGTTCGTCAGCGTCAGTTAATCTCAGTCAGTTAGTGTCCTTCAGTTAGCGTCAGTCAGTGTGTGATTGTCAGTTAGTCATCGTCTTTTTGCAAGTGTAGTTTAGTGTTAGTCAGTTAGTGTCATAAAATAAAAAAATAAAAAATATATATTAGTGTATGTTAGTGTTAGTATTTAGCGTTTTATGTAAAAAAAAGTTATATTCTACATTTTTCTGTATACACTTTCTACAGTATACAAGTGTACATAAACCTTTATTGTACACAAAAATAAAAAATGGCCCGCAAAACATTTTCTGCAGAGGAGGCGTATGAGATGCTGTCATCGGACACAGATACTGCGAGTGATGCTGGGTCCGCTTTTGTGCTGTCCTCTTCCTCAAGTGACACCGAGGAACCTCCTCGCAGTCGCAGGAGGGTTAGTGTTCAGGTTACACCTGCACCTAATTGGTTGCCCCCAACCTCCTACACCCCCCCAAGTACCGGACTTTACTGCTGCTGCAGGTGTCCAAGTCCAGACAGCAGGGCTGTCTGAAAGAGTTTTTTCAGCTCTTTTTTTCGGACAGCATTGTGGACAAAATTGTTGAGCAAACGAATCTTTGTGCTCAACAATTTATTGCTGTGAACCCCGGTAGTTTTTATGCCAGGCCATACAGGTGGCATCCCACCGACAAAGCAGAAATGCTGCAGTACTGAGGATTGGTCCTAAATATGGGCCTAACAAAGAAGCCATCGGTGAGGGCCTATTGGTCCACTGATATTCTTTACCACTGCCCCTTATACCGCACTACAATGCCCAGGGCTCGTTTTGAGGCAATACGGAAGTTTTTGCATTTCAATGATAATTCCCAGTGCCCCGCCCAGGATGACCCCAATTTCGATCGACTCTATAAAATTAGACCCCTTATTTCCCATTTGGCCCAAAAGTTTTCCATGTCATATACCCCTAGAAGAGAAATTGCCATTGACGAGTCCCTGGTGCATTTCAAGGGAAGGGTGAAGTTCAGGCAGTATTTGCCCAACAAACGTGCCAGGTATGGCATCAAGATCTACAAGTTGTGTGAGTCGGAGTCGGGCTACACACATACTTTTAGAATATACGAGGGAAGAGACAGTCAGATTGAACCCCCAAACTGTCCACCCGTCCTGACTACAACTGGGAAGATTGTCTAGGACCTCCTGCACCCACTGTTGAATCAGGGGCACCACTTGTATATTGACAACTGGTATACAAGTGTACCCCTGTTCAAATGCCTGGCGGAACAAAAAACGGTGGCGTGTGGGACGGTCCGCAAAAACCAGAGACAGCACCCAAATCCCTTCTCGGCCAACCCCTGCAGCGTGGGGAGAGCAGGGCGCTCCAAAGCGAAGGGGTCCTATTTTTGAAATTCAAGGACAAGAAGGATGTGTTGATTCTAACATCCATTCATGATGCCACCTGCTCTCTTGTCCCTGTGCGTGGTGCAACACCCACCACCACGTCACGGCCTGTCTGCATCCAGGCATATAACAAATTTATGGGGGGAGTGGACCTTTCTGACCAGATGCTCAAGCCGTAAAATGCCATGCAGAAATCAAAAATTTGGTATAAAAAACTTGCGGTGTACTTTATCCAAATGGCATTGTACAACTCCTTTGTAATATACAGGATCACTGGTCATGAGGGGACATACCTGGAGTACCAGGAGAAGGTGATCAAATCCCTTCTCTTTGGGAATGTGGCAGAGGTAGGAGAAAGTTCTGCCTCTGCAAGTGCGGATGTCCCCAGGATAGTTCCAGAGCAGCACTTTCCTGGTGAAGTGCCGCCCACCGCAAAAAAAAAATCCACCCCCAGAAGAGGTGTCGTGTCTGTGCCAAAAGAGGCATAAGAAAAGACACGACATACCAGTGTAACACCTGTCCCACCCACCGTGGACTGTGTATGAAGGAGTGCTTCCGGATATACCACACCTCTCTGGATTTCTAAATTTTATTTTCATCTGTCCCTTTCATTTATAATTTTTGGCCCTTTCATTTACAATTACCGTCCCTCCCATTTACCATAACCATTTCACCATTTAAAATGTGAACATCCCCATAAAACTAAAAATTCCCATTATACCCCTAGATGAATATCTAGGATTTGTAATATGGTGTAGTATCTGCACAATTTTTTAGGCCTATGCAAACATGACATGTGCCCAAAAATCATCCAAGTAAAATAAGGCCTCAAAATCCTTGTGATGTTCCAATACTTTCTGGCCCTGCCATATGTCCAGCAAAAGAGAATTAGGGCCAATTTATTTCTAAACTCAGAAGAAATATCTTGCTAAATGTTAAGGTGCTTTTCTTCACTTGCATGCTCTGTGTCTGAAAAATCTGTCCTATAAATGAAGCATTTGTCATATGTTCTTTTTCACGCCAGATATCCACAAGATTCTGCAAAAAAACTATGGGGTTAAAAAAGTGATCACACCCCTAGAAAAGATTTTCATCTTCACACACGAATTCAAATAAATTTTGCAAAACAACTGTGGGGTCATAATGCTAACTATACCCCTAGAAAAAATTCCTTGAGGGGCATAGTTTTCAAAATGGGGTCACTTTCGGGGGTTTCCACTGTTTTGGTCCCCCCAGTGCATTGCAAACCCGACATTGCACTAAAAACTATTCTAGCAAAATCCGCGCTCCAAAATCCAAATGACGCTCCTTCTATTCTGAGCCCTGCTGTGGGTCCAAACAGCAGTGTATTACCACATATGTGGTATTGCCGTAATCGGGAGAAATTGCTTTACAAATGTTGTGGTGTTTTTTCTCCTTTATTCCTTGTAAAAACCTAAAATTTCTATGTTTTTTCAGAAAAAAAGTAGATTTTCATCTTCACACATGAATTCAAATAAATTTTGCAAAACAACTGTGGGGTCAAAATGCTAACTATACCCCTAGAAAGATTCATTGAGGGGTGCAGTTTCCAAAATGGGGTCACTTTTGTGGTGTTTCCACTGTTATGGTCCCTCCAGGGCATTGAAAACTATTCCAGCAAAATCCGTGCTCCAAAATCTAAATGACGCTCCTTCTGTTCTCAGCCCTCCTGTGGGTCCAAACAGCAGTGTATTACCACATATGTGGTATTGCCATAATCGGGAGAAATTGCTTTACAAATGTCGTGCTTTTTCTCCTTTATTCATTGTAAAAATTTCTATGTTTTTTCAGAAAAAAATGTAGATTTTCATCTTCACACACGAATTCAAATAAATTTCGCCACACAACAGTGGAGTTAAAATGCTAACTATACCACTAGAAAGATTCCTTGAGGGGTGCAGTTTCCAAAATGGGGTCACTTTTTCTCTGTATCGGCAGCACAAGAACTCTTCAAACCTGACATGGTGCCTAAAATATATTCTAAAAAAAGGAGGCCCCAAAATCCCCTAGGTGCTCCTTTGCTTCTGAGGCCTGTGCTACAGTCCGTTAGCACACTAGGGCCACATGTGGGATATTTCTAAAAACTGCAGTATCTGGGCAATAACTATTCAGTTGCATTTCTTGGGAAAAACCTTCTGTGTTACAGAAAAAAATGGATTACATATGAATTTTGGAAAAAAAAATTACATTTGTAAATTTCACCTGTAGTTTGCTTTAATTCCTCTGAAACGCATAAAGGGTTAAAACACTTTCTGAATGCTGTTTTGAATACTCTGAGGGGTGCAGTTTTCAAAATGGGTTAATTTATGGGGACTTTCTAATATATAAGGCCCCTAAACTAACTCCAGAACTGAACTGGTCCCTGAAAAAATAGCCTTTTGAAATTGCTGCTAAAGTTCTAAGCCTTGTAACGTCCTAGAAAAATAAAAGAATGTTCCAAAAACTATGCAAATATAAAGTAGACATATAGGAAATATAAACTAGTAAGTATTTTGTGTGGTAATACTATCTGTCTTCCAAGCAGATAGATAAAAAGTTCGAAAAATTTTAATTTTTGCAAATTTTCTCTAAATTTTGATGTTTTTCACAATTAAATATTGAATTTATTGAACAAATTTTTTCACTAACAAAGTACAATATGTCACGAGAAAACAATCTCAGAATCGCTTGGATAAGTAAAAGCATTCCAGAGTTATTACCACATAAAGTGACATGTCAGATTTGAAAAATCGGCTTCGTCCTGAAGGCCAAAACAGGCTCAGTCCTAAAGGGGTTAATGTGCACAAACAAATAAATAAATCATTTTTATAAGGGTGCGTTCACATATTAGTTGCATCAGCAACAGTTTTTTTGGGTCTCTCAAGTGATTACAAATTATGCAAAAACTGATGCAAAAATTTATCAGTTGCCATCAGGCTTCTTTCAATTTTTACTAAAAAACCATCAGTTGTCATTAGTTCTCGTTAGCTGTTATCAGTTTTTACCACAATGGTCCACCAAAAAGGTAGTCTAGGGTCTGAAAATGTGCCAGTTTTATCAGAGTGGTGCACAGTTTGTGATAGTTTGGAAACATGATAGATTAGATACATGTTGTGTACCATGTCAGGGCTCTCCTCTGCGCTACACTGTAGTCTGGCACACACATTGTAATCTCACGTGTGTCATAAAGTGCAGCGCCAAGAGAGATCCCAGAAGGCAGTTGAGGTCCACTAACCTCACCTCAGAACTTCGAAGCAGCTCTGTGAGCCTGCAAAGACGCCAAACACTAGCCCTAACTTCAGGCAGTAGCTAGTTTTTGGCGTCTTTATAGCTACCGGATCTGTTAGAAAGCTATGGGATCCATTCTAGCATCAGTTTCCCTCTGGCTTTTCTGCAACACGCCTGAGGGAAACTGAAAGGGACAACGGATATATATGAACGGCCCTTAAGTAGCGCAATTTAATATGGACGACACATGTAATAAGTCAATATAAATAATACTAATAACATAAAAATTTTATTAGTCTCATGATTTAAAGTGGATCTGGCAACATAGTTCGAAGACAGGTCCACTGCACTATTAGCTAAAAAAATAATAATATTGTGCAGTTTGGCTACTGGCAGCTAGCCAAGAATAGTTATATAGTTAGGAGTCCGATGTTTTCATGAGGGGAGCATTCCCTGCCCCTCTGAGCAATGATTGGCCATATATAAAGCTAGATACATTGTGTATACAGTCTGTCACTAGTGAGGTATTTGTGGAGGGGGGGGGGGGATCGCATCCTCATGAACTAGGAGTCCGTTGTAATCTTTGCCAGCTGTTATTAGCAAAACGGCACAATATTTTTTTGAGCCCATTTGGCTATTAGTGCAGTGGAACTTTCCCCACACTATGCTGCCCGTATACAGGGCGCATAGTATGAAGACAGGTCCTCTTAAAGCACTATTTTTATTTTTTAAACACAGTACAAATATTTTTCAGTTCTGAGTTAGGTTTAAAGACTAAGCTGAGAAGCATTCTCTGAAGCCCATCATGGTAAACTTTAAGAGTATAGATGTTAAACAGTTTACTCTCTTTAATGAATGTCTCAAAAAGATGAACACCCCCTCCGACTCCAAAGTAATGGGACTTACTAGCTAGGTAAACAATTCCATCTTTGGCCAATAAATGCTGGAAGACATCATGCAGCGCACTGTAGTAAGTAGTATTATATATGGTCTCTGATGTTAAAATAATATCATATTTTATACTAGGCACTTGATTTTGCATTAGTTGAGTAAATTGAGACCATTCCCCAGAAAAGAAGCGACACTTCGATAACAGTCCCGTCTTCACATCTGATTTTTGTATTCTTTTCCCACAAGGTTCCTCATTAATACTTTTGGTCAAATCGATGCCATCAAAGTTCACCAATGCATTGGGTATGGTTATTTCTTCAATTACAGTGCTGTTGTAGTCTTGAAAATGAACTACTTTGGCTTTTTGTTTCAAAGAGAATATTCCTAACAAGCCAGCTCCACAGCCAAGATCCAAGACACTTTTATTTTCGAAGTTAACAGCCTTATCTTCAAAATATCGAACTAGATCAAAAGTACACTCCCAAATTTTCATTCCTCCTTCATATACACCAGGAATAAGATCAGAGTTAGATGTAATACATTTGTTCACTACGTCTTCCCTATGCACATCTGAATTGGACAATGTCATTTCTACGACAGAAACATTTACAAATTGTAGGCCCAAGCTGCTCTCAACAATTTTATTTTCTAACACGCTGCAAACATCTTTAGGAATTTGGTGCTCTGTAGCTGGTTTGAAGAATAATCTTTCATCACTAGATACACAATCGGCTCTGTGGTCTCCACATTCACTGCTTTTGACCGATGGCGTTTTTTGTCTTGATCCCTGGATGTCATTGAAATCCTCTGGTTGCAAGTCTTCATCTTCTATTAGTGTGCGCTTCGACAGGCTTATTTTGCATTCATCGGGACTGCTTTCTGTCTCTTCAATATTGAAATTAAATTGAAATGACATTGTACTGTGTAGGATGAGGTCTCCAATTGGAATGAACAATTTATTCTACTAAAGCCCAGCGTCTACTGTCCTGCAACAATGGAAAAGTATACATTAAACACAAAATAAAGAATATCAATAGCAAGACATTTACAAAACAGTCTTAACGCCTTAAAGAGGCTCTGTCACCAGATTCTCAAACCCCTATCTCCTATTGCATGTGATCGGCGCTGCAATGTAGAGAACAGTAACGTTTTCTTTTTTTTTAAAACGTTCATTTTTGGCCAAGTTATGAGCTATTTTATATTTATGCAAATGAGCTTTGAAATGGACAACTGGGCGTGTATTGTGTTTTTAACTGGGCGTGTTTACGTGTTTTACTAACTGGGCGTTGTGATTAGAAGTGTATGATGCTGACGAGTCAGTGACCAATCAGCATCATGCACTCCTCTCCATTCATTTACACAGCACATAGTGTTCTTACTAGAACGATGTGCAGCCACATACACAAGTGTCCTGATAATGAATACACCTGATCTCCAGCCTGGACGTCATGTGTACTCAGAATTCTGACACTTCTGAATCTTTTCTGTGAGATTCAGCAAGCCACGCGTAAACTCGCGAGATTACGAGGTAAACGAGATTTCGTTTCCCTTGCTGGAAATCTCACAGAAAGGATTCAGAAGTGTCAGAATTCTGAGTACACATGACGTCCAGGCTGGAGGTCATGTGTATTCATTATCAGGACACTTGTGTATGTGGCTGCACATCATTCTAGTAAGAACGTGATGCTGCTGTGTAAATGAATGGAGATGAGTGCATGATGCTGATTGGTCACTGATTCGTCAGCATCATACGCTTCTCTCCACAACGCCCAGTTAGTAAAACAAGTAAACACGCCCAGTTAAAAACACAATACACGCCCAGTTGGACATACGAAAAAAACCACGCCCAGATGTCCATTTCAAAGCTCATTTGCATATATATATATAAAATAGCTCATAACTTGGCCAAAAATGAAAGTTTTTCACAAAAAAAAAAACGTTACTGTTATCTACATTGCAGCGCCGATCACATGCAATAGGAGATAGGGATTTGAGAATCTGGTGACAGAGCCTCTTTAACCAGTTGCGGACCGCCTATAGACTATCAAAGTCCAGGAGTTCCGCAATTAAAAGGGGTTTTCCAACAACTAAACACTGATGGCCTATCCTCAATAGTTGATGGGTCAGGGTCAGACTCCCCAGACCCCCGCCGATCAGCAGTTTAGCAGGGGCCGCATCGCTCGTATGAGCGCTGCTTCCCCTTCATTTCTTTTTGCTCACTGAATCGTCGACACGCATTTAGGATAGGCCGTCAATTTTTAGTGGCTGGAAAACCCCTTTAACTCTGCAAGGATGTTTCAGCAGGTCCTGCAGATTTATCCTGTTTGCATCAGCTGTCTCTAAACAGCTAATATCACGGAGATTTACCCGGAAACCACTCAGTGTCATCTCCGGGCATGTGATCGTTGCGACAGCATGTCACAACAAGAACAGAAAAGTTTGTTAGTAAATAAACTTTTATATTGGTTGTGTCTATTGGTTGTGTCTATTCTCTGTCAGAGAGGGGGAAAACTAAGTAACATACGGTTTTTTTTTTTTTTACAATTAATATATTTATATCTATGTTAACAATAATAAAGATATCATAATAATCTATATGCAGATATTTTGGTCATATAAAAAAAAATATCTATATCTATCTCATTTGTATTAAAATAACGTATAGTTTTAGGCTTGGGCTACCTGACGTCTTTTGCCGCAACACAGGTTGCACGGCCAAAGACCACTGAGCCACCGTGCTGCCCAGCACTAGTGGGAGGTTGCCCAGACAGCAAAACAAAACACCCAAAGTATTTATCCAGGGTGACAACGTGTGGATGCTTACACACCTGCTATTCCTGCATTCATGGACCAAGCTTGTGTAAATGTGCAAACAGAACAAATTGCTCCATTGATTTTATCAATAATTTTAAACAGAGCAACTTCTGGAAGAAATAGTACAGCAAACTAATCTGTATGCCCAGCAGTTTCTGGCAAATAATCATCATACACCAAACATGGATACTGAAAACCCACTGATGTGCCGGAAATGAAATTTTTTTTTAGCCCTGACATTTACATTTAATATGGGAATCACAAAAATGTTTTAATTGAGGTCATACTGGTCTACCAAAACAGAAACAGTTAATTTGTATCCAGCTCACCAACCAAGTAGATGCCGAAGGGTGCAGGAATGCACCAAATTGTAGCAAAAAAGGCGAGAAGGTTCCAGCATCAATATCTTGAACAAAATGCGGCTTTTATTGAGGTTCCATAAAATCAGGGACAACACAGAACAGAAGCTGACCGGTTTTAGGCCCAAGTGGCCCTTAGTCAAGATATTGATGCTGGAACCTTCTTGCCTTTTTTGCATACTGGTCTACCAATCCAATTCAGCATATGCCCATGTTTTCTGCTGTGATGGCTCGGTCACACTATGAGGTTTTTAATGAGGTTCCTACATTTTAGCAATAACACCCTATATCTCACACAAGAAAATAAAAGATAAACTATATAAATTGAGGCATCATTAACCACTTCTCTAAAATTTTTGCAGAAACATACACGCCTCAAAAACACATAGCAGTTGATGAATCCCTGATTAATTTTACAGGCCGTCTCGCTTTCAGTCAGTACATCCCGAGCAAGATATGGAGTAAAGCTCTATAAATTGTGAGCAAGTGGCACATGCCACACTTATGCCTTCCGAGTCTATGAGGGAAAATATAGTTACCTGGGTCCCCCTGGTTTTCCAACCTACATGGGTATCAATGGGAAGGTTGTGTAGGATCTAATAAACCCACTTCCACATCAGGGCTACAATTTATACATAAACAACTACAATACAAGTATCCCACTTTTTAACCCCCTCACGCAAATGCGCGTTACTGTACGTCCGTTTTAGCGGTGCGTTCCCGCAAATGGGCATACAGTAACGCCCTGAGGATGAAGCGGACACAGGAGCTGTGCCCGCTTCATCTTCAGCGTGTGTGGGCTGTCATACACAGCTGACATCCCGCTGCAACGGCAGCGATCACAGTTATCTGTACTACATAAGTAGTGCAGTGTATTGTACTGGGGATCAGAAGATCAGATCTTCAAGTCCCCTAGTAGGTGTAAAAAAAATGTGAAAAAAATGTCTTAGATAAATAAATAAAAGTTTTATGCAATAAAAACAATAATCGCCCTGTTTCCCTGATCAGGCCCTTTATAAAAAAACAAAAAACAAAAGAAAACAATATATAACAGGTATCACCGCGTTCGTATCAGACGGAACCTATAAAAATATCATATTATTTATTCTGCACGTTGAACACGTAAAAAAATTAAATAATATAAATAATAAAAAGTGATCAAAAAGTCGCCCGTACCCCAACATGGTACCAATAAAAACTACAGTTTGTCCCGCAAAAAACAAGCCCTCACACTGCTCCGTCAACAAAAAAATAAAAAAGTTACGGCTCTCAGGATATGGTGACGCTAACACATTATTTTATTTAGACAAAAGTGTTTTCATTGTGTAAAAGTAGTAAAACCTATAAAAACTATATAAATTTGTTATTGCCATAATCGTATCGAACCGCAGAATAAAGTAAACATGTTGTTTATACTGCACAGAGGACGCCGTTAAAAATGTATAAAAAAACAGTGAGAGAATTTCTGTTTTTTGGTCTCCTCACCTCCCTACAGCTCGTCCCATGAAAATCAAGCACTCACACAGCTGAACGGAAAAATAAAAAGTTATGACTCTCGGAACGCAATAATGCAAAACGACGGCCCAGACTAATTTATATGTGCAGTAGTTATTCACCTAAAACCCCACGTCATCATTTGCTAGCCCCCACTGGTGGACCTGGTAAATGCAGCGGAAACGATGACATTTTGGGGTCTGTGCTACATATGGGGCTAGTGAAGAAGTCAAAGATTAGGCAATGGAGTGCGGCTATTTTGTACAATACCACAGACATCCTTTATAAGTGCCACTCCTGCATCCAAAAAGCTAGCCTGTGCATAAAGGATTGGTTCAAAGCGTCCGTCACTATCCATGGATAATATTTTTTCTTAATTTACCCCATTATTACATTATCCTATTATACCCTGACGTACTCCGCACAGCTTACATATACTCTAAGGTACTACACACAGCTTACATATACCCTGATGCACTCCGCCCAGCTTACATATACCCTGATGTACTCCGCCCAGCTTACATATACCCTGATGTACTCCGCACATATTACATATACCCTGATGTACTCCGCACATATTACATATACCCTGATGTACTCCGCACATATTACATATACCCTGATGTACTCCGCACAGCTTACATATACTCTAAGGTACTACGCACAGCTTACATATACCCTGATGTACTCCGCACAGCTTACATATACCCTGATGTACTCCGCACATATTACATATACCCTGATGTACTCCGCCCAGCTTACATATACCCTGACGTACTCCGCACAGCTTACATATACTCTAAGGTACTACGCACAGCTTACATATACCCTGATGCATTCCGCCCAGCTTACATATACCCTGATGTACTCCGCCCAGGTTACATATACCCTGATGTACTCCGCACATATTACATATACCCTGATGTACTCCGCACATATTACATATACCCTGATGTACTCCGCACATATTACATATACCCTGATGTACTCCGCACAGCTTACATATACTCTAAGGTACTACGCACAGCTTACATATACCCTGATGCACTCCGCCCAGCTTACACATACCCTGATGTACTCTGCACAGCTTACATATACCCTGATGTACTCCGCCCAGCTTACATATACCCTGATGTACTCCGCACATATTACATATACCCTGATGTACTCCGCACAGCTTACATATACTCTAAGGTACTACGCACAGCTTACATATACCCTGATGCACTCCGCCCAGCTTACATATACCCTGATGTACTCCGCACAGCTTACATATACCCTGATGTACTCCGCACATATTACATATACCGATGTACTCCGCGCATATTACATATATCCTGATGTACTCCGCACAGTTTACATATACTCTAAGGTACTACGCCCAGCTTACATATACCCTGATGCACTCCGCCCAGCTTACATATACCCTGATGTACTCCGCACATATTACATATACCCTGATGTACTCCGCACATATTACATATACCCTGATGTACTCCGCACATATTACATATACCCTGATGTACTCCGCACAGCTTACATATACTCTAAGGTACTACGCACAGCTTACATATACCCTGATGTACTCCGCCCAGCTTACATATACCCTGATGTACTCCGCACAGCTTACATATACCTTGATGTACTCCGCACAGTTTACATATACCCTGATGTACTCCGCAGTTTACGTATACCCTGATGTACTCCGCCCAGCTTACATATACCCTGATGTACTCTGCACAGCTTACATATACCCTGATGTACTCCGCCCAGCTTACATATACCCTGATGTACTCCGCCCAGTTTACATATACCCTGATGTACTCCGCCCAGATTACATATACCCTGATGTACTCCGCCCAGCTTACATATACCCTGATGTGCTCTGCACAGCTTACATATACCCTGATGTACTCCGCACAGCTTACATATGCCCCCACATTATAAACTGAAACACCAGTAAAACACTAAACAAAACTACTACCAAGAAAAATCTGTGCTCCCAAAGCCAAATGGCGCTCCTTCTGGGCCTGGCAGTGTTTCCAAACAGGAGTTTATGACCACATATGGGGTATTACTATACTCTATAGAGAACCGCTTAATAATTTATGGGGTGTGTGTCTCCAGTGTTACAAGCTGGGCACAACACATTCGACATTGAAATAGCATATCTGTCGAAAATGGCAATTTTCAATCGGCAACATCTACTGTGCACTAATTTCTGCAAAACCTTTGGGGTCAAAATGCTCCACTACACTTCTAGATTAATTCCTTGAGGGGTGTAGTTTCCTAAATGGGGTCAATTCTCGGGGGTTTTCACTGTACTGGTACCTCAGTGCAATGCAACATGGCACCAAAAATCTATTTAGTAAAATCTGCAATCCAAATTGTGCTTTTTCCCCTTAGACCCTTGCCGTGTGTCCAAATAGCAGTTTACAACCACATATGGGGTATTTCCCTACTCAGGAGAAATTGTGTAACACATTTTGGGGTGCCTTTTCTCCTGTATTCCTTGTGGAATGAAAAATTATGAGCTAAATCTACATGTTATTTGAAAACCAATATTTTCATTTTCACAGCCCAAGTCTAATAAAATCTATAAAACACCTGAGGGATCAAAATGTTCACTACACCTCTAATTTAATTATTTGAGGGGTATAGTCTCCAAAATGGAATCACATCTGGGGAATTTCTACTGTACTGGTACTTCAGGGGCTCTGCAAATGCGACATGGCCCCAAGAAACCAATTCAGCAAAATCTGAGCTGCAAAATCCAGATGGCACTGCTTGCCCTCTGAGCCCTGCCGTGGGTCCAAACAGCAGTTTATTACCACATATGGGGTACTGCCGTAATCAGGAGAAATTGCTTTACAAATGTTAAGGGTGCTTTTTCTCCTTTATTCCTTATAAAAATTAGACAATTCTATGTTTTTTCAGAAAAAAGTAGATTTTCATCTTCACAGACGAATTCCAATAAATTCAGCAAAAACACTGTGGTGTCAAAATGCTAACTATACCACTAGAAGTAGTTTTCAAAATGGGGCCATTTATGGGGGGTTTCCACTGTGTTGGTCCCTCCAGCGCGTTGCAAACGCGACACGGCACTGAACACCATTCCAGTAAAATCAGCGCTCTCCTTCCCTTCTGAGCGCTGCCGTGGGTCCAAACAGCAGTTTATTACCACATATGGGGTATTTCCGTAATCGGGAGAAATTGCTTTACAAATGGTGCGTTGCTTTATCTCCTTTATTCTTTGCAAAAATTTGAAAATTCTAGGGTTTTCCAGGAAAAAAAGCAGATTTTCATTTTCACAGACTAATTAGAATAAATTTAGCAAAAAACCTGTGGGGTCAAAATGCTAACTATACCCCTAGATAAATTCCATGAGGGGTGTAGTTTCAAAAATTGGGTCACTTTTGGGGGGTTTCCACTGTTTTGGCACCATAAGACCTCTTCAAACCTGACATGGTGCCTAAAATATATTCTAATAAAAGGGAGGCCCCAAAATCCACTGGTTGCTTCTTTGCTTCTGAGTCAGGTGCTTCAGTTCATTAGCACACTAGGGCCACATGTGGGATATTTCTAAAAACTCCAGAAACTGGGCAATAAATACTGAGATGCATTTCTCGGGTAAAACCTTCTGTGTTACAGAAAAAAATGTATGACAAATAAATTTTGGCAATTGTAAAATGACATTTGTAAATTTCACCTCTACTTTGCTTCAATTCCTGTAAATCGTCTAAATGGTTAAAATACTTTCTGAATGCTGTTTTGAATACTTTGGGGGGTTTCTAATATATAGGGCCCTCAAAACCACTTCAGAACTGAACTTGTCCCTGAAAATATAGCCTTTTGAAATGTTCTTAAAAATGTGAGAAATTGCTGCTAAAGTTCTAAGCCTTGTAACGTCCTAGAAAAATAAAAGGATGTACAAAAAACGATGTAACCATAAAGTAGACATGTGGGATATGTTAATTAGTAACTATTTTGTGTAGTATTACTATCTGTTTTACACAAGCAGATAATTAAAATTAGAAAAATCATAATTTTTTCAAATTCTCAAAATCTTGATGTTTTTTACAAATAAGCAACAAATTTATCGACTAAATTATTCCACTAACATAAAGTACAATATGTCACGAGAAAACAATCTCATCGCTTGGTTAGGTAAGAGCATTCCAAAGTTATTACCACATAAAGTGACATGTCAGATTTGAAAAAATTAGGCTGGTCCTGAAGGCCAAAATGAACTCGGTCCTGAAGGGGTTAAAGAGTAGTGGAAAAAATAGCAATTCCACCATTGTTTTTTTTTGGTGTTTCGTTATTATGGTGTTCACGTAAAAAAGTCATGTTAACTTTATTCTGCAGGTCAGTACAATTAGGGTATGTTCACACGGCAGCGTCCATTACGGCTGAAATTACGGAGCTGTTTTCAGGAGAAAACAGCTCCTGAATTTCAGACGTAATTGTTGGTACTCGCGTTTTGCGAGGCGTCAATTACGGCCGAAATTTGGAGCTGTTCCTCATTGAAGTCAATGAAAAGCGGCTCAAATTACGTCCCAAGAAGTGTCCTGCACTTCTTTGACGACGCTGTTATTTTACGCGCCGTCTTTTGACAGCCACGCGTAAAATTACAGGTCGTCGGCAAACCCATTGAAATGAATGGGCAGATGTTTGGCGATGTATTTGAGCCGTGTTTTCAGGCGTAAAACGCCTCGTTTACGCCTGAAAATAGGTTGTTTGAACCCAGCCCTATGGTGATACAAAATGTATATAGTTTTTTGTATTTTTCTGTAGTTTTATTAGCTTTGAACAGTAAAAACAAATGGAAAAAAAAATAAAGAATGAATCATGCTTTTGCGTCGCCATATTTTGAAAGCCATAACTTCTCTTTTTCCGATGATAGAGCATTAAACATTTTATGTACATTTTTCAGTACGATCTCTTGAACACTCATATACTGAATACTTCCATATTGCAGTTTATTATGCCTGTTAGCTGACAGGAATCCTATTAGGCCCTGCCTCTGACAGTACCGTATATATACGGAGGATGTCGCCAAGGGGTTAAAAGAGTAGTAGCATTACATGGCCTTTGTAAAAATATATTAGTGCTGTAACTAGATGTCCAGAAAATGGTGTCTACACCAAATAACATGCCCTTCACTGGGATAGACATCAACAGTGTTGTAAAATGCACCGTCTTAGGGCTTGTCTAAACGTAACTGCTTTGATGCAGAAAACGTCTGCAGCATTTCCGTAATAAACTAGCAGACAATCAGCACCATTTCATGTGTTTTTGACTGAGGAAAATAGTGCGGATTTTGCAGTGGTTTTTTTTCAAGGCATTGTGATGGTGATATGTTCTCTGACGAACGCAGGAAATCAGTCCACTTTTTTCACCAATAATTGACATGCTCTGGAACTAAAATTATGCACCACAGGTGAATTTTTGGACTGAATTTTTCCGCAGCGTGTGGAGTTCATTTGTTTTTTTTTGCATAAATTAAGTAATGAATAGTAATAATGAATGGATTAATAATTTATTTAATGTGCAACATAGCAGAGCAATCCTTTTAACCTCTCAAATAATGTGGTGGGAGAAATGGCACAGGTCTTGTGGGAGGGGAGACGTATTTTATTCCATATTTATCAAACGGAGGTATTAAAAAAACATTAAAATACGGTACAAATTTTAGTCACAAATCTACGGCTAATCATAGCAAGTATAAAGAAAAAAAATCTGAACAGTCAGACATTTCCAAATCTGCTAGTGCTCTTTTTAATATATGAGGTGTAATTCTTGTCACTTATGCCATTAATAGATTTGGCCCAACTTGCTTCATTTTATGCCGCCTCATAACTAAAATACATGTACGCCAATGTATTGCACCTAATGCTGGTAGATTTGCCACATGAAGATCTACTTCACACACAGAAATTTTTCTGCCAATTTTGACTGCATCAAAAAATGTTATTAAAATATAACATGCATTTTCTATGGCGTTTTTAATTTGGTGTCATTTTAAAGATGTTTTTTGTTTGGAGATTTTATAGTCCTATAGCGAAGCCTATGGGAAAAGTGCCTGAAAAAACATAATACGCAGAGCATGCTACGTTTGGAAAAAAAAACAAAACGCCACTGACAACAAAATTCTCTCAAAAACACCACAAACCAAAATGCAGCGAGTGAGTAGTGCATTTATTACATCTAGCCGAAGTAAAACAAAAACACGAAAAACACGGAGTAAATCCAGCCAGACAATTCAAAGTTGTAAAATTATTAAACTGTAAGGGTATGTTCACACGGCCTATTTTCGGGCCGTAAATGCCCGAAGAATCGGAAGCAGAACGCCTCCAAACATCTGGGCATTGATTTCAATGTGAAAAACAGCGTTCTGGTACGATGGCCGTTTTTTTACGCGCCCGTTTTGAAAAACGGCCGCGAAAAAGAAGTACAGTTCACTTCTTGGGACGTTTTTGGAGCTGTTTTTCATAGACCCTACTGAAAAAGCTCCAAAAACTGCCATAAAAAATGCAGCGAAAAACGTGAGTGGCTTAAAAAAATTCAGAAAATCAGGAGCTGTTTTCCCTTGAAAACAGCTCCGTATTTTCAGACGTTTTTGAGTTTGTGTGTGAACCTCCCCTAAGTTCACACAGTTTTTTTTAAAGTTTTTTGACACAGAAACCGCGTCGGAAAACACGCCAAAAAACGTCTGAAAATGCCTCCCATTCATTTCAATAAGAGGCAGAGGCGTTTTTTTTCCCGCGAGCAGAAAAACCATCTCGCGGGAAAAAGCAGCAGCATGCCCTACCTTCGGGCGTTTACGTCTCTGACCTCCCATTGCCATCAATGGGAGGCAGAGAAAGCGTATTTCGCTGCGTTTTTGCCCACGGCGCTCAATGCCCGCAAATGAAAAATTACGCGAAAAACGTGGCAAACGGTGTGCAGGCAGATCAAAATCTGCCTCAAAATTCAAATCTGCAAAAACTCTGTGTGAACATACCCTAACATGCGTTTTTAGTGGCGTTTGTGTGTAGTGCATTTTATATTTTACTATAGACCTTAAAGAGTCTCTGTCACCAGATTTTGCCACCCCTATCTCCTATTGCAGCAGATCGGCGCTGCAATGTAGATAAGAGTAACGTTTTGTTTTTTTTTTAAAAACGAGCATTTTTGTCCAAGTTATGACCGTTTTTATATTTATGTAAATGAGGCTTTCTAAAGTCCAACTGGGGGTGTTTAAAGTAAAAGTACAACTGGGCGTGTATTGTGTGTGTACATCGGGGCGTGTTTACTACTTTTACTAGCTGGGCGTTCTGACGAGAAGTATCATCCACTTCTCTTCAGAACGCCCAGCTTCTGGCAGTGCAGACACAGCCGTGTTCTCGAGAGATCACGCTGTGACGTCACTCACTTCCTGCCCCAGGTCCTGCATCGTGTCGGCCACATCGGCACCAGAGGCTACAGTTGATTCTGCAGCAGCACCAGCGTTTGCAGGTAAGTAGCTACATCGACTTACCTGCAAACGCCGATATACATCCATAGATATAAGGGAAGGTGTCCGTGGCCAATAGAAATGGATGGGTCCGCAATTTCATCCGTAATAACGGACAAAAACTACAGTGGTGTGCACGGGGCCTCCGGCCAGGATCACACACACGCTTTTGATGCAGTTTTTATTGTGGTTTTTTTTATACATTTTTCCTTCCTTTTGATTCCACTACAGACTATGACTAATAAAAACTGCACGTGCGATCCTGGTTTTTCCCTTCTGACTTTTTTGGGCATATCCACAGGATAGATGACCTCCAATGTGTTGGCGCAGAATTTCCCCTACAGGCTAGCAGGCCTGTTGTCCTCATGAACAATTACATCCTGGAACTTGTAGTTCCACAATGACTGACAATTTTACAAGAGTTTCAGCATGTCTGGTCATCCACCTTTCCACTTTGAACCCATTAGGGTATGTTCACATGGGCTATTTTCGGCCGTTTTTCTTGCCGTATACGGCCCAAAAAACGTCTGAGTGATCGGAAGCAGAACGCCCCAAACATCTGCCCATTGATTTCAATGGGAAAAACGGCGTTCCGCTCCCACAGGGCATTTTCTATGCGGCCGCTTTTATAAACAGCTGCGTAAAACAAAGCCTCGTAAAGAGGTGCATGTCACTTCAGCCGTTTTTATTGACTCAATGAAAAAACAGCTCCAAAAATGGCCGTAAAAAACGGCAGTTGCTTATAAAACGGCTGAAAATCAGGAGCTGTTTTGAAGGGAAAAAGTTTTTCGGTGCGTTTTTGGAGCTGTTTTTCTGGAGTCAATTAAAAACGGCCCAAATGCACTTCTTTTTCACGGGCGTCTTTTTAAGTGACGCTTTTGGAAAACGGCCCCGTGTAAACGGAACGCCGTTTTTCCCATTGTAATCAATGGGCAGATGTTTGTAGGTTTCCTGCTTCCATTTCTTCAGGCGTTTTTTGAGGTGTAAACGCTCCGAACTACACCTGAAAACAGTCCGTGTGAACATACCCTTACTGAAATGTATATTTTACAGAACGGTTATGACTTTCTCCCATTACTAGTTATATAACGCTGCCTGCCAGCAGCATGTAATAAGCATGGCTATGTATAGTATTCTCTGCACTGCTTTCGTAGAAGACACACATTAAAAAGAAAGCATTCATACAGCTACCAGAGTGCGGATGCAGACTCCCCCCGTGAACACACTGCAGCCTGCTAACGAGCTCAGCACATGGTACGATTCCCCACAACACATAACCCCGCCCACTATGCCTTCCAGCAAATCATCATTCAGTAAAAACTCACCATTAGCAGCGTGCTTCTCATATGATTTCACCAAGTATCAGCATATTACGACAAGTGTGATTGGCTGTCTGCTGGAAAGCAGGTTATATAATAGACCCGGAAGCAGTTAAAGAAAATCGTGTTGGGTTGAAACTCTACAGAACAAGCTGTACTAAATGAAAACGTTTTTATTTTCAGAGCCTGTGCAAACTGTACAGACAGGGAAATATAACTGGAATATTCAGTTTGTGTATGCAAAAGTGGTCGGGCTTAGCAAACCATCTAGTATCTGCTGTGACCTGACCACGCCATTTCATGCCCCATACAGAGCATGTGCTAAAATGGTGGATGTGCGTGTGAAAAAACAACTTCACTCTGCTTTTTCCTTCCCTCATGAATTATATTAAGAGTTGCCTGGTGGCAGAGACCGCTATAGGGGAGAAAAAGAACATGCATTCTTGTTTGTGACTGAAAGTACATCACCTCCAGCTTTCTCTGAATTAATTTTTTTGTTGCAAAATAATGCCCTAAACTTCCCAATTTTCAAACAATTATCTTCAGTATCTGGGTAATTTTACTTTGTGGTTGGGCATTTAGTTTTCTATGGATTATATTAGGTTAGGTTTATACGTCGCAACATAACGATTGCAGACGTGGCGACTAATGACCGTGAAAGTGGTCGCGCAGTAATCCAGCAAGTTAAGATTTGCTGTTGCAGCAATTTATGGGTCTGTTTTACTGAATTGCCGACAGAAACTATGCAATAGCAGCAACGTAGGTGAGGTTTACCAAATCTCGTCCACACGCTGTGTAAAATCTCCGAGCAGAAATTCACCTGCGCTGCGTATTTTTGCGGAATTGCTGCAGAAATTTTTTGCAGCGATTCCGTTACGTGTGGACAGGTCCTTACAGTCTACGATTACGTGCAATTTTCTGCCCGGAGAGTACATCGCTGCTGATAAAGTTTTGACCCCCCTAAACCGCTATAAAGGGGGTATAGACATTTCTGAACATACTCATATGTGCCTGCAATAATAAAAACATACCTTAGGGCTCATTCACACTTGCATATGATGCGGATCAAATACGAATCAAACTGGATCGTTTTTGTTTCTGTAATATATTTGTTTTTGCTCGATATGTCCTGAATTGCTTGTTTTTTACCGTGTGTATTTAGTTTTTTGTAAAAGGATTTACTATTTTTATGCTGTATCGTGATATTTCTGAAATACAGATCTAAAAAAACTGGTTTTAAAATGAAACTTGACTTCTATTCGCTAAAAACAGTACAATACGGATCCGTTAAAACATGCAGTGTATTGAAATAAACAAGATGCATATAAAAAAAAGCGCACGTATCAAAATCGTAAATGTTAATTAAACCATTTTAAAATGCATTAGCACTGTTTTTTCAATGCAGGAAGAACGAAATTGATACAGTTCAGAAATACGGAAGTGTGAATGAGCCCTTCATACACACCATATAATATCGCTTTAGAAATGTCTGCTTTGCGATTCTGCAGCAGGAATTTGTACTGCGATCTCAGCAGCAACCCCGCCGATCCAGACTTTCTTGATGTCTTCGCAGGGTACAGTGGATGACGCAGGAGACTAATACCATGATCTGTATATCCCAGCATTTCTCTGTTTGCAGATAGGAAAGATCATCACTCTTATAATAATCCTAATGGATACCCATTGGAAAGATAATTATATCCACCTAATAAGTTATTCACTGTTGTCAAATGCTGAAAAATTTAATCGTGCACTTTCAAACAAAATAATTAATTTCAATCTAGATATAGCAATGCTTTTTTTTTTTTTTTTTTACGTTTCGGCCCCCCCAGGACTTATTCATCCATATTGCAGACATAGAGTAAACACTAGAAATTTTGACTAAAATTGACCCTACTTGCTCCCCTACATGCTGGAGATGTAAAGACAGAGGCTCTATGCTACATATTTGGATCGATTGTTTAGCAATCTGCTAGTTTTGTCAAACTGTCCAATCAATCGTATGACAATTTTTAGGGAAGGATATTATCCTAATGCCAGGGCTGATTTTACTTAATTAAGTCACTATCTACCAGTATATTAATCCCAATTCCATAGTATCACACCTTATAAATGCAGCGACAATTTTGATAGCGAGAAACTGGAAAGATGAAGATCCTCTTACAATTCTTAAATGATTAAAAGAAACTGACCTTATCCAATCATACGGAAAAAACTAAATGGATCCTGAACCAACGATTTGATAAGTTTCAGCAGATATGGAACAACTGGTCAACAGTCTACAATTCTAGAGAATTAAATGCTATGTACACCTTTGAAAATTTTTTGGGTAAATAATTTTACTTTTTGAGAAACAGCTGCTTTGTATCCTGTATACAGAGCAGCTGTATATAGTGCTGAAACGTGAATCCATGATGTCAGTGGCACTGACGCGTTCAGTGTCAGCGGGTCCTGTTTGTCTCTGAAATGCAGGATCGAGCTGTTACTGATGACGTCTAAGTTCATAACATTCTCCCTCCAGAGACTCCATGAATATATTAGCATATGTGGGTACCGATAAATGGTCTGTAGACCACGAGTATGTTTGATGGAGGTACATAAGCTTGTTACATCAAACAATACAAGTATACAGTCATTTGTCAGTGTGACTTCATGTAATTTATTAAGGAAGTCAGCTGTGTCACGTATTATGATGTTGAAGATGTCCCTTACACCATCAAGCGCCTAGCCAAATAAAATGGCCAAATAAAGACCCTGGCGGGTCAGTCAAAGATTGATGTGTCTTGGGCAGATAATATAGGATTGGTGTTAAAAAATAGTCAATTATAAGGTAGTCCCTCGGATCTTAATCGATAATCTATGGCAACCAAGTCTCATTAACAAATGTGTTAATTTGGTGCTTATTTCTAAACTTTGGTAAAAGGCAACCGCCTCATATACATCTCCATATTTTTAGGTTTAATAGTCAAGGACTCCTAAGACACCTTTCAAAACATAGGAGCATCAATTGGTATACACAGCTTTAGGGTACTGCTGAGATATAAGTTCTGCAACACTTTTCGGAATAGGCTGATGGGACAACACAACCAGCTAGAGACATCATAAGGGAATTTATCATAAAGTGCCATACAGGTAGAATATATAAATGATTGCTTTAACCCCTTCCCTCTTAGCCACTTATGACCTTCCTGACAGCCTAATTTTTCAAATCTGACATGTTTCACTTTATGTGGAAATAACTTCGGAATGCTTTAACCTATCCAAGCGATTCTGAGATTGTTTTCTCGTGACACATTGGACTTTGTTACTGGCAAAATTTGCTCGATACATTCAGTATTTAAATGTGAAAAACACCAAAATTTAGCGAAAAATTGCAAAAATTTGCATTTTTCCAAATTTAAATGTATCTGCTTGTAAGACAGGCAGTTATACCACACAAAATAGTCGCTAAATAACATCCCCCACATGTCTACATTAGATTGACATCGTTTCTTGAACATCCTTTTTTTTTCTAGGACGTTACAAGGCTTAGAACTTTAGCAGCAATTTCTCACATTTCCAAGAAAATGTCAAAAGGCTATTTTTACAGGGGCCAGTTCAGTTGTGAAGTGGCTTTTAGGGCCTTATATATTAGAAACCTACAAAAAGTCACCCGATTTTAAAAACTTCACCCCTCAAAGTATTCAAAACAGCATTTAGAAAGTTTCTTAACCCTTTAGACGTTTCACAGCAATTAAACCAATGTAGAGGTGAAATTTACAAATTTCATTTTCAGTTGTTGCAGAAATTCATTTTTAATCAATTTTTTTTTTGTAAAACAAAGTTCTACCAGAGAAACGCAACTCAATATCTATTGTCCAGGTTCTGCAGTTTTAGGAAATATCCCACATGTGGCTCTAGTATGATAATGGACTGAAGCACCGGCCTCAGAAGCAAAGGAGCTCCTAGAGGATTTTGGGCCTCCTTTTTATTAGAATATATTTTAAGCACCATGTCGGGTTTGAAGGGCTCTTGCGGTGCCAAAACAGTAGAAATCTCCGAAAAGTGACCCCATTTGGGAAACTACACCCCTTAAGGAAATTATCTAGGGGTACAGTGAGCATTTTGACCCTACAGGTTTATTACAGAAATTATTGAAAGTAGGCTGTGAAAATGGAAATCTACATTATTTAAAAAAAAAATGTAGATTTAGCTAATTTTTTCTCATTTCCACAAGGACAAAAGGAAAAAAAGCAATTTCTCCTGAGTAAAACAATTACCCCATATGTGGTAATAAACTGCTGTTTGGACACACGGCTGGGCTTAGAAGGGAAAGAGTTCCATTTGGCTTTTGGAGCTCAAATTTAGCAGGAATGGTTTGCGAAGGCCTTGTCGCATTTACAAAGCCCCTGAGGGGACAAAACAGTGGAAGCCCCCCACGAGTGGCCCCATTTTGGAAACCACCACTTGAGGAAATTATCTAGGGGTATAGTTAGCATTTTGACGCTGCAGTTTTTTTGCAGAAATTATTGGAAGTAGGCCGTGAAAATTAAAATCGACATTCTTTCAAAGAAAATGTAGGTTTAGCTAATTTTTTCTCATTTCCACAAGGACTAAAGGAGAAAAAGCACCACAAAAATTGTAAAGCAATTTCTCCCGAGTAAAACCATATCCCACATGTGGTAATAAATGGCTGTTTGGACATGCGGCAGGGCTTAGAAGGGAAAGAGCGCCATTTGGCTTTTGGAGCTCAAATTTAGCAGGAATGGTTTGCGGCAGCCATGTCGCATTTGCAAAGCACCTGAGGGACCAAAACAGTGAAAACGCCCAAAAAGTGATGCCATTTAGAAAACTACACCCCTTGAGGAATTCATCTATGGGTGTAGTGATCATTTTGACCCCACAGGTGTTTCATAGAATTTATTAGAATTGAGCAGTGAAAATAAAAACAATCCTTTTTCTTCAATAAGACATAGCTTTAGTTCAAAATGTTTCATTTTCTCAGGAAAAAAAGAACCCCAACATTTGTAAAGCATCTTCTCTGGAGTACGGCAATACCCCATATGTGGTCAGTAACTGCTGTTTGGGCACATGGCAAGGATCAGAAGAGAAGGAGCGGCATTTGGCTTTTGGAGCACAGATTTTGCTGGATTGGCTTCTTGACACCATGTTGCTTTTGCAAAGCCCCTAAGGTACCAGTATAGTGGAAACTACCCAAAAGGGACTCCATTTGTGATACCACACCCCTTGAGGAATTAATCTAGGGGCGTAGTGAGCATTTAACCCCACAGGTGTTTCATAGATTTTATTTGAATTGTGCAGTGAAAATAAAAAAAATTTTTTCCAATAAGACGTAGCTTTAGCGCAAAATGTATCATTTTCTCAAAAAATAAAGCAGAAAAAGAATCACAACATTTGTTAAGCAATTTCTCCCGAGTATGGCAATACCCCATATGTGGTTATAAATTCATTTTTGGGCACACAGCAGGGCTCAGAATGGAAGGAGAGCCATTTGGCTTTCGGAGTACAGATTTTGCTGGATTGGTTTATGGTCGTTATGTAGCATTTGCAAAACTCCTGTGGGACCAAACAGTAGAAACCCCCCAAAAGTGACCCCATTTTGGAAACTACATCCCTCAAGGTATTCACCTAGGGGTGTAGTGAGCATGTTAACCCCACAGGTGTTTTGCAAAAATTAGTGTGCACTCGGTATTGCAGAGTGAAAATGGGATTTTTCAGTAGATATGCCAATATGTGGTGCCCAGCTTGTGCCAACATAACAAGACAGCCCTCTAATTATTATGCTGTTTCCCGGTTTTAGAATCACCCTTAATGAGGCCCTAATCTTTTGCCTGGACATTCGACCACGCTCAGGAGTGAGAGAGTACCATGCGAAATTGAAGCCTAATTTGGCGATTTACACAGAATTGGTTCACAATTGCAGAGGCTCAGATGGGAAATAATAAAAGAAACCCCCCAGAAGTGTCCCCATTTTAGAAACTACACCCCTCAAGGCATTTATTAAGGGGTGTAGTGAGCATTTTCACCCCACAGGTCTTTTCTGTAAATGGTTGGTGCAAAGTAAAAATTTTCCCCCAGATATGCCAATTCAGTGGCAAGAATGTCGTGACCAGCTTATGCCACTGTAGACACTTACCACAAAAATGGTTAAAAGGGTTCTCCCGGGTATGGCGGTTCCATATATGTGGAAGTATACTGCTGTTTAGGCACACTGTAGGGCTCAGATGGGTGAGAGCGCAATTTGGCTTTTGAAGCGTAGATTTTGCTTGATAGTAGTTTTGTTTGAGTATTGCTGGTGTTTCCGTTTATAATGTGGGGGCATATGTAAGCTGGGCAGAGTATATCAGGGGCATAGTCAGGTGGTATAATAATGGGGTAAACAATAAAATAATCCATAGATGTGTGTTACGCTGTAAAGCAATCATTTCTGCACAGGCCGTTGTCGCACTTATAAACGGTGTTTTTACTTGGAGTATTGCTAGGAAGTGTTATCCTGGTATAATACGGGCACCCTCGCTTCTAGCAGATATGTTTGGGCTCTCCCCTTCCTGGTTCCCCAATTTTAGGACCCCGATAAATCGCCTCTTGAAACAGACGAAATGTTCCCCTCTGATCTGCACAACTGCATATTTTTTATTTCCTGACTTATGGAAGCCTTAACAAATTATTTTTTTTCATAGACGTAGTGGTATAAGGGCGTTTTTTTTTTTTGCGGGGTGAGCTGTAATTATTATTGGTACCATTTTGGGGTACATGTGACTTTTTGATCACTTTTTATCCTTTTTTGAGAGGCAAGGTGACCAAAAAACAGCAATTCTGGCATAGTTTTTTAGGAGTTTTTTTTATACAGCGTTCACCATGCGTTATAAATTACATGTTAACTTTATTCTGCGGGTCAGTACGATTCCGGCGATACCTAATTAATAGCACTTTTTTATGTTTTACAACTTTTTGCACAATAAAATATCTTTTGTAAAAATTTATTTTTTCTGTCACCATGTTGTGAGAACCATAACTTTTTAATTCTTTCGTCGATGGAGCTGTATGAGGGCTTGTTTTTTGCGAGACGAGCTATAGTTTTATAGGTACCATTTTTGGATGCATGCGACTTTTTGATCACTTTTTATTTCAATTTTTGTAGGGCAAAGTGACCAAAAAACTGAAATTCTGGCATTATTTTTTATGTTTTTTTTACGCCGTTCACCGCGTGGACTAAACATATTTTTTTTATAGTTTAGGCCATTACGGTCGTGGCGATACCAAATATGTATGGTTCATTTATTTTTTTCAATAATAAACGACTTGATAAGGGAAAAAGGCCGATTGTGTTCTATTTTATTACTTAAAACTTTTATTATATTTTTTACAACTTTTTTTTTTTTCACTTTTTTTTACACTTTACGTTAGTCCCACTAGCGGACTTGAAGGTCCAACTGTCAGATTTTTTTTCTAATACATTGCACTACCCATGTAGTGCAATGTACACCGCATTCCAAATTATTATGCAAATGTTATTTCTCGCTGATTTTCCTAAATAGTCCATGCAAATGACAGTCAGTATAATCTTCAAGCCATCAACCATTTGCAGCATCAGGAGGTCATATTTACAGAAATCAAAAGCTCTTTCAATCAAAAACAACTTAACAGTCCAAGTTACATGTTACACTACAGTGAAAAAATGATCAACTTAGGCACATAGCAATGTAGAGATGAAAATATATAAATTTTATTGAATAAAAACATTAACCTGTGCTAGACCAAGTATGAATAATTTGCCAACAAATATAAGCTGGTAACAGACATGATATTCAGCAACAACAAATAAGGTAAGTCGAACAGAATGTCAAAGACATATGAGTTTGCTGAATAAAAGAATGGCGATTTGGTAAAGGTGTAATAGGATGAGAAATACTGATCATATATAATACGCCACAGAAAAAAAGGACTAGTGTGGAAATGCTGAAGACCAAGCTAATTACAGTCAGGAATGCCAAAGTGAGGTTACTGACTAATGGAAAGAAAGTATATGGCTTACATACCAGTGGACATCGTAACACACAGAGAAGACGCCTGAACCCGACGCGCGTTTCGGCAACTGCCTTCGTCTGGGGGTGGCATCAACCTGGTCATACCCACTCTTATGTACTGTCTGCCCCATTTGTTTTAAATTGCGGAGGCTGAGTGAAACGGCCGGAAGGAGGAAGTCGTCGTCTGATGAGAGGTACAAAGATAGAACCTGCCCCACTTCCGGTACTGCGTCATCAGAGAGGATGTGGGACGGCGATGACTGACAGCGCCTCCCACACCTGCCCTGATTAGAGACAGCGGACGGAAGGAGCCTGGACCACTTCCCCCCCTCCCACCGCAGGTGTACAGCCAAACGGTAGAGAGAAAAGAATAATGTATGTATCAATAGCCACAGCGTGAAGATACACATATATCTAATGTGTAGTGACAGGAATGGGATCATAATGACTAATGCGTATGAGTGGACATAATAAAAAGTAGTGTTGTATATAAATGATGGAAGCAAAAGTATAAATTGTCCCTTGACAGCCAGTGATATACATATTTTGAATAAAACATTCATGGTAAAAAAGTGTAATATAAATGTGTACTGTGCACTTGTGTGCAGATAATGAAGAAAGGGGAAAATAAAAATGAAGACGGTCCGGAGCAAATAATAAAAATATACAAATAATTAACCCCTTCCCGCACCTTGGCGTAACTGTACGTCCAGGTGAGCAGTAACTTTGCGCACCCGGGCGTGCAATTACGTCCGTGCTTTAAAAGTTAACCGCCGTGCGGCGCTACACCGCAGCGGCGGTTAACTTCTCAGGCAGTCTGCCCTGATGTCCGGGCACACAACAAGGGACCAATTGCAGCTGTCCCTTGTTGTAGATCGCTCTGATTGGTAAGTCTGTGCAGACTTACCAATCGGAGCTCACTTCTGAGAAGGAAATACGTCACAGGCTCTGATCTCCTCTGTTGGAGTCAGGAAGTCGAGGAAATCAGAGCCTGTAGCGTCGTCGTCGTGTGAAGAGCAAAGTTACAATCAGAAAACCCCATAATATCCCGATTAACCCCTTGATCACAGTCTATAAGGGAGCTTTTTTTTTGTGCTTTTTAAAAAAAATAAATCATAAAACTCTAAAAAAAAAAAAAAAAAAAAAAGTCCATTTAGACAGCGTCCGTGTTAGTCAGCGTCAGTCAGCGTTAGTCAGCGTCAGCGTTAGTCAGTGTTAGTCAGCGTTAGTCAGTGTTAGTCAGTGTTAGTCAGTGTTAGTCAGCGTTAGTCAGTGTTTGTCAGCGTTAGTCAGTGTTTGTCAGTGTTAGTGAGCGTCAGTGTTAGTCAGCGTCAGTGTTAGTCAGCGTTAGTCAGTGTTAGCGTCAGTGTCCATTTAGTCAGCGTTAGCGTCAATTTATTCAGTGTCAATCAGCGTCAGCGTCACTTCGTTTCAGACCATCTGTTAGCGTCAGGTCGTTCCATTTGTCAATCAGTCAGCGTCCGTCATCGTCTTTTTGTCACTGTAGTTTAGTCAGTGTTAGTTTTAGTGTCATAAAATAAAAATAAAAAATAAAAAAAATAGTGTACGTTAGTGTTAGGTCAGTCCGTCAGTTAGTCAGTGTCAGACCGTCTGTTTATAAAATCAGTCAGCGTCAGTTAGTCATCGTCTTTTTGTCAGTGTAGTTTAGTCAGCGTCAACTTAGTCTGCGTCAATTTATTTAGTGTCAGTCAGCGTCAGACCGTCAGCGTCAATCAGTGTGTGATTGTCAGTTAGTTATTGTTTTTTTTGTCAGTATAGTTTAGTCAGTGTTAGGCCTGATTTACACGAGCGTGTGCGTTTTGCGCTCGCAAAAAACGCTGCGTTTTGCGCGCGTTGGTATTGTGTATGCACTGCGTATATGCAGCGTTGTTGCGTTTAAAACGCGCGCACGACTAGCGTTTTCAACGCGCGTAAAAAACGCAGAGGGGATTACTGGGACGCCTGCCTACAAATAGGCCAGCTGGCCCAACCCCTGCTTGCTGGGAGAAGGCTGTTTAGAACCTTATTTCCGCCTCTGCAGAAACCACAGTGTGTGTTTCTCCCTTCACGTTTGAATCGCCTTGACACGCCAGAATTATGCCTTCTCCATCGCTGGCACGTGTGCTTCTTGTCTGGATGATCTCACGTCGGTTTGGGGAGCGCCGACACATGCTGCAGCACCAGACGCCTGTAAGATGTCGCATTTGGGTTCATCCACTTGTGGCCCAACGTACGATATAAGGCCATTTCCATACCCTGTATGAGGACTTACGCCGGCATCCAGAAAAATTTAGAGCCTTCTGCCGCATGTCTGTGGCCACATTTGACCTTCTGCTTGAGCAAACTCGCTCTGGTCTCACCTACAAGAATACCAACATGAGACGCAGCATTTCGCCTGAGGAACGTCTGCTTGTGACCTTGAGGTATGTGTGCAGCTGCTATTACTTAGTCCATCACGCTGTCTGATTCACCAGCCCCCCCTAACATGTGTTGTGGCTTTCTTTTTCTTTCTCGTTGTTTTCTAGATTTCTGGCCACAGGCAATAGTTATCATTCGTTACATTTTGAATTTCTTTTGGGAGTGACCACCATTTCGTTCATTGTCCCATCCACCTGTGTCGTGTTGTGGCAGAGGTTAAAGAGCACGGTCATGCCTCAGCCCACGACAGAAAAGTGGCTAAGTATTTCAGAGGGATTTCTTAGAGCAAGTGAATTCCCAAATTGCATTGGTGCCCTAGACGGCAAACACATTCATGTGAGAAAGCCCCCCCCGCAGTGGCTCTCAATACTATAACTACAAGCAGTATTTTTCAATGGTATTGTTAGCCTTGGCGGACACTAATTATTGTTTCACTATTCTTGACATTGGCTCGTATGGAAGCTCGGCAGATGCACGCATATTCCGTTCATCAAGAATGGGGAAGCGACTCCTGAATAATCGACTGGCGGTGCCGGAACCTTCCATCCTCCCGGGCTCCAGCGGCCCCCCAATCCCGTATGTCATCGTGGCGGATGAGGGGTTTGCACTCACAAGGCAAGTCATGCGTCCTTTTGCAAGAAGGGGCTTGGATGACCGTCGGCGCATGTTCAATCTCCGCCTTGGCCGAGCTCGCCGATGTGTGGAATGTGCCTTTGGCATTATGTCGAACAGGTGGCGTGTCTTTCTGACGACAATGCAATTGTCCATGCCGAATGTCACACGTGTTATACAAGCGTGTGTCGTTCTGCATAACTTCTGCCGCATTAATGATGCTACCTTTGATGCAGAATATATCCTAACACATGCAGGCACCAGTCACATTGGCCCGGTGATTCCTCTCGGCCGATCTCTCTCTTCCGGCCTTCGAGTGCGGGATACTTTGGCAGCATATTTTGAGTGCCCATCTGGAACCGCACCGTGGGGGGTGATGACCTTTGAAGGGGTGTCTGTTGTTTGGCGGCTTCACTACACACGTCACATGTGACCAGTTATTTTGTGGGGTTTTTTGGGGTTGGTGTTGGGTTAGGGACTCACAAAACATGAGGACCCTTGACGCGGGTTGCGAGCTTACATCTGTCGGGGTTTGAGCAGGACTTTCGACAGTTGCCAACTTACTTTCCGGAGATATCATGTTGTGCGGCCTAAAGTTCGGAAAGTCCAATTGCAAGTGTACTCAGTGTGCTTCGGGGCCCATGCCAGCACCTAAACGTTGTCACCGCTTGCAATCCATGTCAAACCCCGAGAGATAAACTAAAACCTCATATCACGTGTGTATGCATTGGACCAAAAGGCCAGAAGTGTGTGAGAGTGTAGGCAAAGGAAATGTGTGCCAAACCGTGTGTTGTGTGGTATCAATGAATAACAACACGAAATTCAACGATTAACCATGAATTTTTTTAATGCTGTGTTTGGCCACTACACAAACGTTTTGCATCAAAAGAAAAACACCAACATGGTGTATAATAATACACATCCAACAAAGGATAACGAAAGAAACGTTGGCAGGCCTGCACCACACACAACTGTGGCGTCCTAAAAACTTGCCACCAACACACTCATAGGTGTTGGTATTGTTGGCCCGGGGAGGCATAGGCCTGCATTTCAGCACCACTATGCTGGACCTGGAGCTGGGTAGGTTGTTCCTCGCCAGCATAGTGGTGCTGATGTTGGGGGTGGAATGTTGGCCCAGGGAAGAGGGGAGCCATAGGGCGCATGTACGGATGCGGCCGTGCCATCTGGGGGACAGGGTGGAATGGCCCAGGCACCTGGGGCGTGGTGGCCGGCATGGCTGAACTACGCCATTGTTCGATGGCCGTGAAGCAGATGTTAGGATTGTGGGGCGGTCTGCAAGCGTCGATCAATGTTACTATCGACGCCTGCATACGGTCCATGGGCACCAGCCGTAGGAGGGGAACTATGCTTCGGCCAAACGCGTCATTCCCGTCCTCTTCTGCGGCTCGCCTAAGATACTCCAGGACACGAGTATCTACCTGGGCAGCTGTGGAGCACGGGCACGGCGAGTGCGGGCACGCACGGGGCGCTCCTCAGCTGGAGAGGCGACGGCCCCTGCAGACTGGCCAGGTGCGGGCTCCTGGGGTGTCGGCTCTGGGCTGGGCGGCAGGACATTGGGAGCAGGAGGTTCTTGCTGAGACTCGCCGACGTCAGTCTCCTCTGCTGTGTCCTCCAAATTGTCGGTGGTTCTAGAAGGAGAAAAAAACGTAAGATTAGAATATTGAACAATGCCCACACCAACACGTTGGCAAACAGGACATGGGCAAACACACATTAGACACATGCAAAGGCATAAACACTTACGTGCGCATCTCCATGATGTCCTTCAAGAACATCAGCTGCTTTGTATAGATATAGGGTCGCTTCCGAGATGCGCCATCCCCGCTGCGTCCCCTTTCACCCATTTCTCTGCGAAATTGGTCACGGCAGCTCCGCCACCGTGTTTTTATATCTTGGACTGTTGGATTTAACAAACACATAACACGCCATCAGAACTATCACCTCTCACTTCTAAATAAAGGGCCCTGCAGTGCCAATGACGTGTGACACGGTGATGCGCCTGCTCCACCAAAGTTCCTCGTGCTAATGCGCGGAATACACATACAGGGCCCCAGGTCTTCTATAGGGATGACAGGCATTGACAGAAAATGCGTGGTACTCACCCAACCGACTGCGGTCCCGTGTTCGGCCACTCTCCCACTCCTGCTCAAAAAGGCTCTGGACGACCACCTCCCAGGCGTCCTCCTTCACCGTCCTGTTGTGGTACTCCTCTGATCGCGTGTCCCAGATTGCAGGATGTTCCTGGACAAAAAGGATGAGGCGCTCTACGTCCATCCCGCGCGGCATGGCAGAAGATTATTTGAGACACAGCAAGCAAACTTGATACAGTCTCCAGGCACTGACTAGGCTTGCCCCCTCGCAGTGCAAACGCAGATACTTCCTGGTTTGGATTTGCTTGGGCCAGCTTTATAGACTCTTTTGCATGTACATAACAGCTCTTTTCGCGCATGCAATGCAGGAGCGTCCGTGTGTCATGCGTTGTTTTCACGCACCCATTGACTTCAATGGGTGCGTGATGCGCGAAAAACGCACGATTATAGAACATGTCGTGAGTTTTACGCAACGCACTCACGCTGCGCAAAAATCACGCATCGCCTGCACTGCCCCATAGAGTAATATAGGTGCGTACGACACGCGTGAAAAGCACGCGCGTCGCACGCGCGTATATTACGCTTGTGTAAATCCGGCCTAAGTGTCATAAAATAAAAAATAAAAAAACATTAGTGTACGTTCGTATTTAGTGTTTTACGTAAAAAAAAAAAAAAAGACCAAAAAAAATATTTTTTGTATACATATACATTCTATAAAAATGGCCCGCAAAACCTTCACTGCAGAGGAGGCATATGAGATGCTCGCCTCGGACACCGATACTGCGAGTGATGCTGGGTCCGCATTTGCTCTGTCCTCCTCAAGCGACACAGAGGAACCCCCTCGCAGTCGCAGGAGGGTTAGTATTCAGGTAACACCTGCACCTGAACCCAATTGGTTGCCCCCAACCTCCTACACCCCCCAAGTACCGGACTTTACTGCTGCTGCAGGGGTCCAAGTCCAGACAGCAGGGCTGTCCGAGATTGAGTTTTTCCAGCTCTTTTTTTCGGACAGCCTTGTGGAAAATTTTGTTGAGCAAACTAATCTATGTGCTCAACAATTTATTGCTGTCAACCCCGAAAGTTTTTATGCCAGGCCATACAGGTGGCATCCCACTGACAAAGCAGAAATGCTGCAGTACTGGGGATTGATACTAAATATGGGCCTAACAAAAAAGCCATCGGTGAGGTCTTATTGGTCCACCGATATTTTGTACCACTGTCCCTTGTACCGCACCAAAATGCCCAGGGCTCGTTTTGAGGCAATAAAGAAATTTTTACATTTCAATGACAATTCCCAGTGCCCCCCCCCCCCCCAGGATGACCCCAATTTTGATAGACTCTACAAAATTAGACCCCTTATTTCCCATTTAGCCCAAAAATTTTCAGCATCTTATACCCCTGGCAGAGAAATTTCCATTGACGAGTCCCTGGTGCATTTCAAGGGAAGGGTGAAGTTCAGGCAGTATTTGCCCAACAAACGTGGCAGGTATGGCATAAAAATTTACAAGTTGTGTGAGTCGGAGTCGGGCTACACTCACACGTTTAAAATATACGAGGGAAGGGACAGTCAAATTGAGCCCCCAAAATGTCCACCCGTCCTGACCACAACTGGGAAGATTGTCTGGGACCTCCTGCACCCACTGTTTAATAAGGGGTACCACTTGTATATAGACAACTGGTATACAAGTGTACCCCTGTTCAAATGCCTGGCGGAGCAAAAAACTGTGGCATGTGGGACGGTCCGCAAAAACCAGAGACAGCTCCCAAAAACCCTTCTCGGCCAACCCCTGCAGCGTGGGGAGAGCAGGGCACTCCTTAGCGAAGGGGTCCTCTTTTTGAAGTTCAGGGACAAGAAGGTTGTCCTAATGCTGACATCAATCCATGATGCCACCTGCTCTCTTGTCCCTGTGCGTGGTGCAACACCCACCACCACGTCACGGCCTGTCTGCATCCAGGCCTATAATAAGTTCATGGGGGGAGTGGACCTTTCTGACCAGATGCTTAAGCCGTACAATGCCATACGGAAATCAAAAATTTGGTATAAAAAACTTGCGGTGCACTTGGCCTTGTACAACTCCTTTGTCATCTACAGGAGCACTGGTCAGGAGGGGACATACCTGGAGTACCAGGAGAAGGTGATCAAATCCCTTCTCTTTGGGAATGTGGCAGAGGTAGGGGAAAGTTCTGCCTCAGCAAGCACGGATGTCCCCAGGATAGTTCCAGGCCAGCACTTTCCTGGTGAAGTGCCGCCCACATAAAAAAAAGGCACCCCCAGAAAAAGTGTTGTGTCTGTGCCAGAAGAGGCATAAGAAAAGACACGACATATCAGTGTAACACCTGTCCCACCCACCCTGGACTGTGTATGAAGGAGTGCTTCCAAATATATCACACCTCTCTGGAGTTCTAAATTTTATTTTCACCCGTCCCTTTCATTTATAATTATAGTCCCTTCCATTTACAATTACCGTCCCTTTGATTTACCATAACCATTTCACCATTTAAAAATTGAAGATCCCCCATAACAAAACTAAAAATTCCCATTATACCCCTAGATGAATACCTAGGATTTGTAATACCGTGTAGTATCTGCACAATTTTTTAGGCCTTTGCAAACATGACATGTGCCCAAAAATCATCCAAGTAAAATAAGGCCTCAAAATCCTTGTGGTGTTCCAATACTTTCTGGCCCTGCCATACGTCCAGCAACAGCAGATTAGAGCCAATTTGAGGGTATTTCTAAACTCAGAAGAAATGGGCCGATAAGTGTTGAGGTGCTTTTTTTCACTTGCATAATCAGTGTCTGAAAAATCGGTCCTATAAATGAAGCATTTGTGAAAAAATTTCAAAATGTCCTTTTTCACTCCACATTTCCACAAGATTCTGCAAAGAAACTGTGCCGTCAAAAAAGTGATGACACCCCTAGATAAATTCCTTGAGTGGTGTAGTATTCAAAATGGTGTAATTTCTGGGTGTTTTCCATCGTTATGGGGGCTCAGAGTCTCTTCAAAGATCAAATGGGGCTGTTGAACCAATCATGCAAAACTTGGGCCCTGAAAATCGAAGGCTGCTCCTTCACTTCCAGGCACTGCCATGTGTCCACACAACATATTTGGATCACTTTGGGGGTATCTCCGAACTCGGTACAAATGAGCCAATAAATGTTGAGGTGTTTTTCTTCACTTGCATGCTCGGAACAATCTGTCTTATAAATGAAACATTGGTGAAAAAATTGAAAATAGCTTTTTTCACGCCAGATTTCGACAAGATTCTGCAAAAAAAATGTGTGGTCAAAAATGTGATCGCACACCGAGAAAAATTCTTAGAGGGGTGTAGTTATCAAAATGGGGCGATTTCTGAGGGTTTCCCATCATTATGGGGGCCCAGAGTCTCATGCAAAACTTGAGTCTTGAAAACCTAAGGCTTCTCCTTCACTTCCATGCACTGCCATGTGTCCACACAACATATTTGGACCACTTTGGGGGTATCTCTGAACTCGGTACAAATGGGCCAATAATGCTTTTCTTCACTTGCATGCTCTGTGTCTGAAAAATCTGTCCTATGAATGAAGCAGTTGTGAAAAAATTTAAAATGTTCTTTTTCACGCCAGATATCCACAAGATTCTGCAAAAAAATTATGGGGTTAAAAAAATTGATCACACCCCTAAAAAAAAAATCCTTGAGGGGTCCAGTTTCCAAAATGGGGTCACTTTTGGGGGGTTTCCACTGTTTTGGTCCCTCCAGGGCATTGCAAACGTGACATGGCACTGAAAACTATTCCAGCAAAATCTGTTCTCCAAAATCCAAATGACGCTCCTTCTCTTCTGAGCCCTGCTGTGGGTCCAAACAGCAGTGTATTACCACATATGTGGTATTGCCGTAATCGGGAGAAATTGCTTCACAAATGTAGTGGTGCTTTTTCTCCTTTATTCCTTGTAAAAATTTAAAATTTCTATGTTTTTTCAGAAAAAAAGTAGATTTTCATCTTCACACACAAATTCAAATAGATTTCGCAAAACAACTGTGGGGTCAAAATGCTAAACATACCCCTAGAAAGATTCCTTGAGGCGTGTAGATTCTAAAATGGAGTCACTTTTTTTCTGTTTTTACTGTATCGGCAGCACAAGAACTCTTCAAACCTGACATGGTGCCTAAAATATAGGCCCCAAAATCCCCTAGGTGTTCCTTTGCTTCTGAGGCCTGTTCTTCAGTCCGTTAGCACACTACGGCCACATGTGGGATGTTTCTAAAAAGTGCAGAATCTGGGCAATAAATATTCAGTTGCATTTCTTGGAAAAAACTTTCTGTGTTACAGAAAAAAATGGATTACATATGAATTTTGGCAAAAAAAATGAAATTTGTAAATTTCACCTGTAGTTTGCTTTAATTCCTCTGAAATGCCTAAAGGGTTAAAACACTTTCTGAATGCTGTTTTGAATACTCTGAGGGGTGCAGTTTTCAAAATGGCTTGATTTATGGGGACTTTCTAATATATAAGGCCCACAAACTAACTTCAGAACTGACCTGGTCTCTGAAAAAATGGCCTTTTGAAATTTTCTTGAAAATATGAGAAATTGCTGCTAAAGTTCTAAGCCTTGTAACGTCCTAGAAAAATAAAAGAATGTTCCAAAAATGATGCAAATATAAAGTAGACATATGGGAAATATAAACTAGTAAGTATTTTGTGTGGTAATACTATCTGTCTTCCAAGCAGATAGATTTAAATTTTGAAAAATTGTAATTTTTGCAAATTTTCTCTAAATTTTGATGTTTTTCAATAAATATTGAATTTATCGACCAAATTTTTTCACTAACATAAAGTACAATATGTCGCGAGAAAACAATCTCAGAATCGCTTGGATAGGTAAAAGCATTCCGGAGTTATTACCACATAAAGTGACACATCTCAGATTTGAAATAGGCTTCGTCCTGAAGGCCAAAACAGGCTCAGTCCTGAAGGGGTTAAGGGACCGATGTCGTAGATGCAGAATAGAAGTGAATGAAGAATAAATGCGCACGATTTTATATGAGGTGAAAAAAAAGGGGGGGGGGGGAGAGTGTGGAAGTGACGATAAATAAACACATATAAGAATAGATAGAGTGCCCGTGAAAGTGAATAAGCACATTAAAATGGTATGAAGGGAACAATCATAATAATTGATAAATAAAAGTGGATACAAGAAATGATGAGAATGAAAATGTGATGTGATGGTGAGAACATCATAAACATTACACAGTTGATAGATTAAGCACCATTAAGGATATCAAAAATATATTATAATGCAACAAAGTTGCATAATCATGAAACACATCTGTAAGTGCAGAAATCATTTATGAATTCTTCTTTCCTCCTTCCTATGAAGTCCACTTGATAGCCTCCTCGAAAGATATAGAAAGGCAATTTATAGCTCTGTATGGAGGGGAAAAAAATGCATAGACGAGAGGGTAGTCTACAATAAAATGACAAAACATACGACGATTAAAAAACCAGGACCCACTGCGGAGTCAATGGTTACAGAAACGAAGCGTAACTCAAGGATTCATTTAAGCCGTGTGGAAACATTGTCCCAAGGGTCCATATCCAATGGGTCTCACATTGTGCGAGTTTTTGCCTAGTAGCACCTCCTCTCATGCCAGATATAATGTGGTCAATTCCCCTCACCTTCAATTTTGAGGAATCAGAGGAATGGTTCACCTTAAAATGTCGGGCCACTGGTTTAAGATTTTCCAGATTATCCACCCCTGATGCTCGCTTGATGTCGGCCATATGCTCTCTTACTCGAATATTAAGTTCTCTAGATGTGAGACCAACATAGATTTTAGAGCAAGGGCATACTGCATAGTATATTACAGCTTTTGTAGTGCAAGTTATTGAGTGAATGATATTAGTTCCAGAGGCATTGGTAAATGTTGTTGCCTTTTCTATGTTGGGGCATGCGATGCACTGTCCACAGGGCTTGCATCCCCATTTAGGACCCTTGGTCCCAAAGGGGTATTTTGTTTTTATTGGGTCATAATCGCTCTTTACCAGATGGTCCTTTAACCCCTTGCGTAACTTCTCCGTAATAGTACGTCGCTGGCCGCTTATTGCAGCGTACCTTCGCCGTACTATTGCGGAGAAGGAATAAACTGTCACTATGTGAAATCACATAGTGATATAACAGCGGCGGCAGCTGTCATTGACAGCTAACCGTCTCTGCTACCGGCCTGGGGACCAATTAGCAGTCCCCAATGCCGGCGATTGCTGTGATTTGTCAGTCTCTGAAGACTGACCAATCACAGTCGTCTGCAGGAGAAAGCTCCTGTCACTTTCTCTGAACTCCTCATTTCTGTGAGATCCGTGAGGAGATCAGAGAAAGCGGTGTAAAAAAAACAAAACACTATTTTTATTAACCCCTTCCTGAAAATGGGCGTATAGTAACGCCCTGAGGATGAAGCGGGCACAGGAGCTGTGCTCGCTCCATCTTCATCGGATGTCGGCTGTAATATACAGCCGACATCTCACTGCAACTACAGCGATCACTGTCCTCTCCGATCGCTGTAGTTTAACCCCTTAAATGCCGCTGTCAATAGCGACAGCGGCATTTAAGTGATTGATACAGAGGCTCCCTCTGCACCCCATTGCCCCCCCCCCCGTGAAAAATTGCGGGGTTCTGATGGTTGCAATGGCAACCAGGAAGCCTAGCAACGGCTTCCTGGTTGCCAGGTACGGGAGCCTATTAGGTCCTGCCCAAGGCAGGACGTAATAGACTCAACTGTCAGTTGTAAAGTGACAGTTACAATACACTGCACTACACAAGTATATACAGAAGTAGTGCAGTGTATTGTATCTTCCAGTCCCCTAGTATGTGTAAAATAAAAAGTGAAAATAAGTAAAAAAAAAGTTTTAGATAAATAAATAAATAAAAGTTTTACGTAATAAAAACAATAATCGCCTTGTTTCCCTGATCAAGCCCTTTATAATTAGAAAAAAATTCAAAAACTAGACATAATAAGTATCGCCGCGTTCGTATTGGCCTGAACTAAAAAAATATCATATTATTTATCCCGCACGGTGAACACCGTAAAAAAAATACCATAAAAAACAATGGCAGAATTTCCTTTTTTGGTCACGTTGTTTCCAAAAAAATGGAATAAAAAGTGATCAAAAAGTCGCGCGTAGCCAAACATGGTACCAATAAAAACTACAGTGTGTCACGCAAAAAACAAGCCCTCACAAAGCTCCGTCGACAAAATAATAAAAAAGTTATGGCTCTCAGGACATGGTGACACTAAAACATTTTATTTAGAAAAAAGTGTTTTTATTTTGTAAAAGTAGTAAAACATATAAAAACTATATAAATTTGGTATTTCCATAATCGTATCAATCCGCAGAATAAAGCAAACATGTTGTTTATACTGCACAGAGAACGCCGGTAAAAAATTATAAAAAAAATAGTGAAAGAATTTGTTTTTTGGTCTCCTCACCTCACAAAAAATAGAATAAATACTGATCAAATTATCGCATGTACCCCAAAATGATACTAATAAAAACGACAGCTCGTCCCATGAAAATCAAGCACTCACATAGCTCGTCCATGGAAAAATAAAAAGTTATGACTCTTGGAACGCAATAATGCAAAACGACGGCCCAGACTCATTTATATGTGCAGTTCTTCACCTAAAACCCCACGTCATCATTTGCAGCCCCCACTGGTAGACCCTGTAAATGCAGCGGAAACTATGACATTTTGGGGTCTGTGCTACATGTGGGGCTAGTGAAGAAGTCAAAGATTTGGCAATACTGGATTGCGGATGTTTTGTACAACACCACAGACACCCTTTAGAAGTGCGACTCCTGCACCCAATAATCCAGCCTGTGCATAAAGGATTGGTTCAAAGCGTACATCACTATCCATGGATCATTTTATTATTCATTTTCCCCATTATTACATCATCCTATTATGACCTGTTGCACTCCGCCCAGCTTACATATACCCTGATGTACTCCACATAGCTTACATATACCCTGATGTACTCCGCACAGTTTACATATACCCTGATACACTCCGCCCAGCTTACATATACCCTGATGTACTCCGCACAGCTTACATATACCCTGATGTACTCCGCCCAGCTAACATATACCCTGATGAACTCCGCCCAGCTTACATATACCCTGATGTACTCCGCCAAGCTTACATATACCCTGATGTACTCCGCCCAGCTTACATATACCCTGATGTACTCTGCACAGCTTACATATACCCTGATGTACTCTGCACAGCTTACATATACCCTGATGTACTCCGCACAGCTTACATATACCCTGATGTACTCCGCACAGCTTACATATGCCCCCACATTATAAACTGAAACACCAGTAAAACACTAAACAAAACTACTACCAAGCAAAATCTGCGCTCCAAAAGCCAAATGGCGCTCCTTCTGGGCCTGGCAGTGTGCCCAAACAGCAGTTTATGACCACATATGGGGTATTACCGTACTCTGGAGAACCGCTTAACAATTTATGGGGCGTATGTCTCCAGTGGTACAAGCTGGGCCCAACACATTGGGCATTGAAATAGCATATCTGTGGAAAATGTCAATTTTCAATCTGCAACATCCACTGTGCACTAATTTCTGCAAAACCTTTGGGGGTCAAAATGCTCACTACACTTCTAGATGAATTCCTTGAGGGGTGTAGTTTCCTAAATGGGGTCACTTCTCGGGAGTTTTCACAAATTTTGTAAAATATCCACTCCAAAAACGAAATTGCACTTTTTCCGTTTAGACCCTTGCCGTATGTCCAAATAGCCGTTTACAACCACATATGGGGTATTTCCGTACTCAGGAGAAATTGTGTAACACATTTTGGGGTGTCTTTTCTCCTGTATTCCTTGTGGAAATGAAAAATTCTGAGCTAAATCTACAGGTTATTGGAAAAAATATTTTTTTTCATTTTCACGGACCAATTCTAATAAAATCTATAAAACACCTGAGGGCTCAAAATGCTCACTACACCTCTAATTTAATTCTTTCACGGGTATAGTCTCCAAATTGCGATCACATCTGGGGAATTTCTACTGTACAGGTACTTCAGGGACTCTGCAAATGCGACATGGCCCCCAGAAACCAATTCAGCAAAATCTGAGCTGCAAAATCCAAATGGTGCTCCGTCCCTTCTGAGCCCTGCCGTGGGTCCAAACAGCAGTTTATTATCACATATGGGGTATTACCGTAATCAGGAGAAATTGCTTTACAAATGTTGAGGTGCTTTTTCTCCTTTATTCCTTATAAAAATTAGGAAATTCAGTTTTTTTTCCAAAAAAAAGTCTCTTTTCATCTTTACAGACTAATTCCAATAAATTCAGCAAAAAACCTGTGGTGTCAAAATGCTAACTATACCACTAGAAAAATTCCTTGAGGGGTATAGTTTCCAAAATGGGGTCACTTTTGGGGGGATTCCACTGTTTAGGTCCCTCCAGGGCGTTGCAAACGTGACACGGCACCGAAAACCATTCCAGTAAAATCAGAGCTCCAAAATCCAAATGGGGGTCCTTCCCTTCTGAGCCTTGCTGTGGGTCCAAACAGCAGTTTATTACCACATATGGGGTATTTCCGTAATCGGGAGAAATTGCTTTACAAATGTTGGGGTGCTTTCTCTCCTTTATTTCTTGCAAAAATTAGAAATTTTTACGTTTTTCCAGAAAAAAAGTAGATTTTCATTTTCACAGACTAACTCCAATAAATATAGCAAATTACCTGTGGGGTCAAAATGCTAACTATACCCCTAGATAAATTCCCTGAGGGGTGTAGTTGAAAAAATGGGGGTCACTTTTGGGGGTTTCCACTGTTTTGGCACCACAAGACCTCTTCAAACCTGACATGGTGCCTAAAATATATTCTGAAAAAAGGAGGCCCCAAAATCCAAGAGGTGCTCCTTTGTTTCTGAGGCCTGTGTTTCAGTCCATTAGCGCACTAGGGCCACATGTGGGATATTTCCTAAAACTGCAGAACCTGGGCAATAAAAAGCCCTGCTGCTTTAACACCATGATGACCAGGTTGATGCCACCCCCAGACGAAGGCAGTTGCCGAAACGCGCATCGGGTGCAGGCGTCTCCTCTGTGTGTTACGATGTCCACTGGTATGTAAGCCATATACTTTCTTTCCATTAGTCAGTAACCTCACTCTGGCATTCCTGACTGTAATTAGCTTGGTCTTCAGCATTTCCACACTAGTCCTTTTTTTCTGTGGCGTATTATATATGATCAGTATTTCTCATCCTATTACACCTTTACCAAATCGCCATTCTTTTATTCAGCAAACTCATATGTCTTTGACATTCTGTTCGACTTACCTTATTTGTTGTTGCTGAATATCATGTCTATTACCAGCTTATATTTGTTGGCAAATTATTCATACTTGGTCTAGCACAGGTTGACGTCAATATTATTGTGTGACAAATCTTTTATTCCATCTTTTAACCTGTTAATGTTTTTATTCAATAAAATTTATATATTTTCATATCTCTATGTGCCTAAGTTGATCATTTTATCACTGTAGTGTCTTATGGTAATTTTTTGATCGACGCACCAACGTTATCTTGGTCAATACTAAGGATTTCTAATATAGTGCCATCTATATAGTCTGTAATTTTGATTTATAGTTAGATGATTACTCTCTTTGCACTATTTGAACCATATCCTTTCTGTGGGTATTTATTGGCTTACAAGTTACATGTTAACATAGGACCCCTTATTTGATATCACCTTCACAATTCTTGCATCCATTGAATTTGTGAGTATTTGGACAGTTTCTGCTTGAATATCTTTGCAAGATGTCAGAATAACCTCCCAGAGCTTTGATGTGAACTGCCTCCCACCCGCATAGATATTTTGCTTGAGGATGCTCCAAAGGTTCTCAATAGGGTTGAGGTCAGGAGAACTTGGGGGCCACACCATGAGTTTCTCTCCTTTTATGGCCATAGCAGCCAATGACACAGAGGTATTCTTTGCAGCATGAGATGGTGCATTGTCATGCATTAAGATAATTTTGCTATGGAAGGCACGGTTCTTCTTTTTGTAAGAAAGTGGTCAGTCATAAACTCTACGTACTTTGCAGAGGTCATTTTCACACCGTCAGGGACCCTAAAGGGGCCTACCAGCTCTCTCCCTATGATTCCAGCTCAAAACATGACTCCGCCACCTCCTTGCTGACGTCGCAGCCTTGTTGGGACATGGTGGCAATTCACCAACCATCCACTACTCCATCCATCTGGACCATCCAGGGTTGCACGACACTCATCAGTAAACAACACAGTTTGAAAATTAGTCGTCTTGTATTTCTGAGCCCACTGCAACCCTTTCTGCTTCATCTGAACTAACCCGTCTGTGCTCTGAATCAGCCACAAATCTTTTTACAGTACGATGATCACGCTTAAGTTTTCTTGAAATATCCAATGTTTTCAAACCTTGTCCAAGGTATTGCACTATTTCACGCTTTTCGGCAGCATAGAGATCCTTTTTCTTTCCCATATTGCTTGAAACCTGTGGCCTGCTTAATAATGTGGAACGTCCTTCTTAAGTAGTTTTCCTTTGATTGGGCACACCTGGCAAACTAATTATCACAGGGGTCTGAGATTGATTACAATGATCCAAAGAGCCCTAAGACACAATACCATCCATGAGTTTAATTGAAAATCTAATAATTAAATGTTTATGACACTTAAATCCAATGTGCATAATAATTTGGAACACGGTGTATTAGATCTGTGAGTCATTCACTGACAGCAAGCCAGTTAGGCTTCGCCTCAGGGCGGGGGCCTAATCGGCTTCCGTAATGGCAAACAGGTGGCCATTGTTAGGTCTCCTGTTGTCATAATCGCAGTCGGCAGTTGTGCGATTCCATGGCACAGCTGGTGATCTGCTAGCAACCACAAAGATGCAGCGATCGCATCTGAGGGGTTAATGGCAGGGATCGGAGCTAGCTCCGGTTCCTGACGTTACAGGTGGATGTCAGCTCTAACATATGTCAGCTGTATCATCTTGCCGGGGGCTACGGAAGCCTTTCAGGCCCATCGGGAGGCCAGTATTAGACCTCCGGTTGCCATTGCAGCCACCGACACCCCGGCGATTTCATTGCTGGGGTGCCGATGAGCTGCAAACACCTTAAATACAGCGATCGCATTTGACGGCTGCATTTAAGGGGTTAATGGCCGGGATCCAAGCTAACTTCGATCCCCGCCGTTACAGCAGGATGTCAGCTATAAGATACAGCTGACATCCGGGGATGATGGCACCGACTCAGCTTCTGAGACACTGCCATGCATTTGTCATAAGTATATGACATTTTGCGGGAAGCACTGGCTTTCCATGTCGTATACTTATGACAAATGTTGGAAAGGGGTTAAAAAGCCAAATATCATAGCTGTTACGATCTGTGGGTGTGTGGACCCACTGGGCCGCACTGCCGTAGCTGGATGGCAGCTGGCCAAACTACAGTGTTCCAAGTGTATATTATTTACATAGTTACCTAGTTTGTACGGTTGAAAAAAGACACATGTCCATCAAGTTCAACCAAGGGATGGGAAAGGGGAAGTGGGATGGGAAAGGGGAAGTGGGATGGGAAAGGGGAAGTAAAACATTTCTACACATAGGAGCTAATATTTTTTTGTTCTAGGAAATTATCTAAGCCTTTTTTAAAGCCATCTACTGTCCCTGCTGTGACCAGCTCCTGCGGTAGGCTATTCCATAAATTCACCGTTCTCACAGTAAAGAAGGCTTGTCGCCTCTGCAGGTTGAACCTTTCTTTTTCCAGACGGAGGGAGTGCCCCCTTGTTTTTTGAGGGGGTTTTATATTTATATAAGTTAATCATGTCCCCCCTTAGTCGTCTTTTCTCAAGGCTAAATAGGTTTAGTTCTTTTAATCTTTCCTCATAACTTAGATTCTCCATGCCACTTATTAGCTTCGTTGCTCTTCTTTGTATTTTTTCCAACTCCAGGGCATCCTTTCTATGAACTGGAGACCAGAACTGGACTGCATATTCTAGATGAGGCCTCACTAATGCTTTGTAAAGTGGTAATATTACATCCCTGTCCCGCGAGTCCATGCCTCTTTTGATGCACAACAATATTTTGCTGGCCTTTGAAGCAGCTGATTGACACTGCATGCTGTTATTTAGTTTATGATTTACAAGTACACCCAGATCCTTCTCAACAAGTGACTCCCCCAGTGTAGCTCCCCCTAGGACATATGATGCATGCAGGTCGTTCGTACCCAGGTGCATAACTTTACATTTATCTACATTAAACTTCATTTGCCAAGTGGACGCCCAAACACTTAGTTTGTTTAAATCTGCCTGCAATTCACAAACATCTTCCATAGTCTGAACTATATTGCATAGCTTGGTGTCATCTGCAAAAATAGAAATAGTGCTATTAATCCCATCCATTATATCATTAATAAATAAGTTGAATAATAGTGGTCCCAGCACTGAACCCTGGGGTACACCACTTATAACTGGGGACCATTCAGAGTAGGAATCATTGACCACAACTCTCTGGATACGGTCCTTGAGCCAATTCTCAATCCAATTACAAACTATACTTTCTAAACCTATAGTCCTTAATTTACCCATTAGACGTCTATGGGAGACAGTGTCAAATGCCTTTGCAAAGTCCAAAAACACTATATCCACAGCGGCCCCTCTGTCTAGGCTTCTAACAAATCAGGTTTGTTTGACAGCTTCTGTACTTTGTAAAACCGTGCTGGCTGTCACTTATAATACTATTTATTGTCAAATAATTCTGTATATAGTCCCTCAATAGCCCCTCAAACATTTTCCCCACAATTGATGTTAAGCTTACTGGTCTATAATTTCCCGGCGAAGACCTAGAGCCCTTTTTGAAAATAGGCACAACATTTGCCCTGCGCCAGTCCCTTGGCACTATACCAGTCATGAGAGACTCTAAATATTATGAAGAGGGGGACAGAAATAACTGAACTAAGCTCCTTAAGAACTCTAGGGTGTAACCCAACTGGTCCCCAGGGCCTTGTGTACGTTTATTTTATTTTATTTAGCTTGCACCATATCTACATTGATCCAATTCAGTATATCAACTGATATATTAACAGCACTGGCAACGGCTACATCAGCTGCTTTCTTCTGTTGTATATACAGAGCAGAAGAACCCATTTAGTAACTCTGACTTCTCTTGATCCCCTGTGACCAACTCCCCATTACCACTATCTAAGGGTCCTACTTGTTCAGAGCTTGGCTTTTTTGCATTTATAATCTTGAAGACCACACCCTCAGACTCTTTCACCCTTTTTCCCTCCGAGTGGCAGTTGTCTACCGCCCCCCGGGCTCACCCTGCCAATTCCTGGATCATTTTGCTGCCTGGCTTCCACACTTTCTATCCTCTGAAACACCCACTCTCATCATTGGCAACTTCAACATCCCCATTGATAACCCAATCTCCCCATCTGCCTCCCAGTTTATATCTTTAACCTCGTCCCTAGGTCTGTCACAACTTACTAACTCTCCTACACATGAAGACGGGCATTCGCTTGACCTGGTCTTCTTCCGTCTCTGCTCAGTTTTTGACTTTACTAACTCTCCTCTCCCGCTCTCTGACCACAATCTTCTCTCCTTTACTATCAAATATTCTCTTCATTCTCAGGTCATCCCTTCGTATCAGACATACAGAAATCTACATGCCATTAACACTGTGAAACTCATAGACCGTCTACAGTCCTCATTGTCCCCTATCTCTTCCCTCTCCTGTCCCAATCTGGCTGCCAAACTTTACAATAACACTCTCAAAAATGCACTGGATGAAGCAGCCCCCCCCTACACTCCGAACCACCAGACAAAGACGACGACAACCCTGGCACACGCCTCAATCCCGCTTTCTTCAGCGGTGCTTGAGATGCGCCGAACGACTGTGGAGAAAATCGTATTTGGATGCAAACTTACAACTCTGCCCTTCACCGAGCCAAACAAGTCTATTTCACTTCTCTCATCCCCACACTATCTAATAATCCAAAACGCCTCTTTGATACTTTTCACTCCCTCCCTAAAGTGCAGACGCCGATCACAGATCTCTGTGCTGAAGACCTGGCCTATTATTTTAAAGTTAAAATTGACAACATCCGGCATGATATTATCTCCGAGTCTCCAAGTAACATCGATCCCCTTCCCTCCCGCACTCCCTCTTCTTCACTCTCAGCATTTTAGCCAATAACTGAAGAAGTCTCTAGGCTCCTCTCTTCTTCTCGTCCTACTACCTGCCCTAGTGATCCTGTCCCCTCACACCTCCTCCAGTCCCTCTCCCCAGCTGTCACTAGTCACCTGACTAAAATATTTAACCTCTCTCTTTCCTCTGGTATCTTTCCCTCCGCTTTTAAACATACCATTATAAACCGATTACTGAAAAAAACAACTCTTGACCCATCCAGCGCTTCTAACTACCGACCAGTCTCTAATCTGCCCTTCATCTCCAAACTCCTGGAACGCTTGGTCTACTCTCGCCTTATCCGCTATCTCTCTGCTAACTCAATTCTTGACCCCTTACAATCTGGTTTCCGCACTCTACACTCCACAGAAGCTGCCCTTACTAAAGTCTCAAATGATCTCTTGGCGGCTAAATCGGATGGTAAATCCTCTCTCCTGATTCTTCTGGATCTCTCTGTAGCCTTTGACACTGGAGACCACAAACTCCTACTTAACATGATCCACTCTATTGGCCTCAAGGACGCGGCTCTCTTGGTTTTCCTCCTATCTCTCTGACCGCTCATTCAGTGTGTCCTTTGCTTGTTCCACTTCTCCTCTTCCCCTTGCTATCGGGGTTCCTCAGGGATCAGTCCTTGGTCCGATTCACTCTCGTCTTGACTTCTGTAACTCATTACTATTCGGTCTTCCCCTCACCAAACTCTCCCCCTCACCAAACTCTCCCCCTCACCAAACTCTCCCCCTCACCAAACTCTCCCCTCTCCAATCTATCCTCAATGCAGCAGCCAGGCTCATCTTTATGACCAACCGCTACACCAACGCCTCTAATCTGTGCCAGTCACTGCACTGGTTGCCCATCCCCTTCCGAATAAAATTCAAACTTATTATTCTCACCCACAAAGCTTTCCACAGTGCTGCACCTCCTTACATCTCCTCCCTCATCTCTGTCTACCACCCTACTCGGGCTCTACGTTCTGCCAACGACCTTAGATTAAAATCCTCCATAATCCGAACCTCCCACTCCCGTCTCCAAGATTTCTCTCGTGCTGCACCCGTCCTCTGGAATGCGCTACCCCAGATAATCCGATTAATTCCCAATATCCACAGTTTTAAACGTGCCCTGAAAACACATCTATTTAGACAGGCCTATAACATTCCGTAATCTGACTCCTTTCCATGGCCCTCCTTTTAGATTAGTCATCAGAATAAGATTCCCTCACACTCCTTCTCTTCATGTCCGTCATACACGGATACTGGCTGGTGACCGGCTCATGCAGCTTTATGTTACCACCGCATGTGTATAAAAATGGCCGGACCATTGTACAGAACAAACACTATTACACTTTGTGTCTCCCTTATTTCCTCATAGATTGTAAGCTCTTGCGAGCAGGGTCCTCACTCCCCAGGTTTGAATTGTAAATGAACTTTGTCACTATGTAATGTCTGATATTGTCTGTTTCATGTTCCCTCTAAATTGTAAAGTGCTGCGTAATATGTTGGCGTTATATAAATAAAGATTATTATTATTATTGAAGAATTTTTTAGGATTTGTTTTACTATCCTTGGCCACCTGCCTTTCATTTTGTATTTTTGCTGATTTTATTATCTTTTTAGAGATTTTATTAAGCTCTTTATATTTTACAAAGGCTACAGCTGTTCCCTCAGATTTGTATTTTTTAAATGCCCTTTTTTTGTCACGTATTGCCCTTTTTACAGAAGGTGTAAGCCATGTGGGGTTTAATTTTAGTCGTTTATACTTGTTAACTGTAGGAATAAATTTTGCACTATAATTACCCAAAGTAGATTTGAAAATCTCCCATTTATCATTTGTCCCATTATTTTACATTAGTTCTTCCCAGTCTATATCCTGAATTGCAGCCCTCATCCTGGGGAAATTGGCCTTCTTAAAATTAAGTGTTTTTGCCCTCCCAGCCTTTGTTCGTTTTTTACAGTATAGGTAAAATATAACTATACTATGATCACTGTTACCGAGGTTTTCACGAACATTGACATTCCCAAAAGCTCTGCATTATTAGAAATGACCAGATCCAACAGAGCTTCACCTCTAGTCGGGTCTTCCACAAACTGGCCCATAAAATTTTCCTGCAACAGGTTTAGGAAATGTCTCCCCTTTGCAGTTGAAGCCGAACCATGACACCAATTAATATCCCGGTATTTAAAATCTCCCATTATCACAACAGTACCCGCCTGTGCAGCCCGCTCCATCTGTTTATATATTTGACCTTCTATCTCTTCAGTTATATTGGGGGGTCTATAGATTACACCAAAAGTAATTTTTTTAGTGTTTACCTCCCTTTGTAATTCCACCCACAAGGTTTCAACCTCCTCACAATCTTCACCCTCTAATGTCTCATTCACACTCACCTTCATATCGCTTCTCACATAAAGACATACACCACCACCTTTCCTATTTGTCCTGTCTTTCCGAAACAGTGTAAAACCCTGTAGGTTTACAGCCCAATCATGTGAAGAGTCCAGCCATGTTTCAGCAACACCAACTATATCTATATTTTCTTCCAGTATCAAGGCCTCCAGCTCCCCCATTTTGCTTGCTAGACTCCTGGCATTTGTGAACATACACTTTAACTTGCCTTTAAATGTTTCACTTTCAGTATCAGAAATGTGATTATTTGACATTTGGGCTTTTTTATTTTCACTGCTGTTTTGTAACGAAAGGATCTCCTTATCTTGTTGCTTAGTCCTCTCCCCACCATCTGTTTCTCCCCCCCACCAATATAGTCTGACCCCTCTCTAACCTAACTACCCCTTTATTTTCTACATTGGCCTCCCTCCTCAGCCCTAGTTTAAACACTCCGCCACGCCAGCTAGAATTCTCTCCCCCAGCACAGCGGACCCCCTTCCATTTAGGTGCAAATCATCTGCAGAATACAGTTTGTACCCCAATGAAAAGTCAGCCCAGTGCTCTAGGAACCCAAAGCCTTCTCCTCTACACCAAGACTTAAGCCATGCATTTAACTCCCTGAGCTCCCGCTGTCTTTCCTGTGATGCGCATGGCACAGGTAGTATTCCTGAGAATACAACCTTGGAGGTCCTTCCCTTCAGCTTGTAGCCTAGTTCTTTAAAATTATTCTTAAGGCTCCTCCACCTACCATTTATTCTGTCGTTGGTACCGACATGGACCACAACAGCTGGATCATCACCAGCCCCTCCCAGCAATTTGTCCACCCTTTCCACCACATGCCGAACCCTGGCACCAGGGAGACAGCAAACCATTCGGTTGAGGCGGTCTTGGCGACAAATTATTCTATCCGTCTTCCTGATTATAGAATCCCCTACAACTATCAATTGTCTTGGCTTACCTGCATTACCATCCCGCCGACTACTAGCTGGGCTGTTCTCCCGGCTGTTAGGGAGATCAGTATCCACTAGGGCTGCCATTTCTGACACCCTCGCATCATCACCCAACTTGGCAATTTTGCTTGGAATGTCAGAAACCGGATCGGCCTTCCTTTTCTTTGACCCCTTTCTACTGCCCCTAACTACAATAACCCAGCTACTTACCTGATCCTGCTCACCCATGTCTTCACCCTCCAGTTCTAACCCACTAACTGCATGCTCCGTGAGCAGCAAGCTCAGCTCAAGATTGTTTATCCTCCTCAGTGTTGCATTCTGCTCCTCCAGATCTCTAATGCGAGCTTCCAGGTGACCAACGTGCTCACATCTGCTACAGAGATATTCACCCTGGAACTCTGGCTCCAGTCGTGTATATATATGGCAAACTGTGCACTGAAGAAAACCTCCAATCTTGCTATCCATTATCCAAGTTACAATAAAACAGTAAACAATTGTCAAAGTAAAAGAAAAGAAGAGTACTTACTGGGGCTTCAACTCCTCTTTTCAACTCCGGTTTTAGAACTCCACTTAGATCACAAGCCACTTAAACCACCAAGCTCAGAAAGAGCAAGCTCAAAATGAGTTCTGCAAGGGTTTTAAATTGTGTGAGTTTTTGCTATCTTCTATTTGCAAGCAATCAAAACATATTCACAAACACAGAAATACAGCAACACAATCCGGTTTTAGAACTCCACTTAGATCACAAGCCACTTAAACCACCAAGCTCAAAATGAGTTCTGCTGGCTAATTTATACCACCTGTGTCCAGTTAACCCCTTCCCCCTAGTCAGCTGCTCAGCTGGAACGAATCTGCAAGAAAAAAAAAGGGTTTTAAATTGTGTGAGTTTTTGCTGTCTTCTATTTGCAAGCAATCAAAACATATTCACAAACACAGAAATACAGCAACACAATCCGGTTTTAGAACTCCACTTATATCACAAGCCACTTAAACCACCAAGCTCAGAAAGAGCAAGCTCAAAATGAGTTCTGCAAGGGTTTTAAATTGTGTGAGTTTTTGCTATCTTCTATTTGCAAGCAATCAAAACATTCACAAACACAAATACAGCAACACAATCCGGTTTTAGAACTCCACTTAGATCACAAGCCACTTAAACCACCAAGCTCAAAATGAGTTCTGCTGGCTAATTTATACCACCTGTGTCCAGTTAACCCCTTTCCCCTAGTCAGCTGCTCAGCTGGAACAAATCTGCAAGAAAAAAAAAAGGGTTTTAAATTGTGTGAGTTTTTGCTATCTTCTATTTGCAAGCAATCAAAACATATTCACAAACACAGAAATACAGCAACACAATCCGGTTTTAGAACTCCACTTAGATCACAAGCCACTTAAACCACCAAGCTCATAAAGAGCAAGCTCAAAATGAGTTCTGCAAGGGTTTTAAATTGTGTGAGTTTTTGCTATCTTCTATTTGCAAGCAATCAAAACATATTCACAAACACAGAAATACAGCAACACAATCCGGTTTTAGAACTCCACTTAGATCACAAGCCACTTAAACCACCATGCTCAGAAAGAGCAAGCTCAAAATGAGTTCTGCAAGGGTTTTAAATTCTGTGAGTTTTTGCTATCTTCTATTTGCAAGCAATCAAAACATATTCACAAACACAGAAATACAGCAACACAATCCGGTTTTAGAACTCCACTTAGATCACAAGCCACTTAAACCACCAAGCTCAGAAAGAGCAAGCTCAAAATGAGTTCTGCAAGGGTTTTAAATTGTGTGAGTTTTTGCTATCTTCTATTTGCAAGCAATCAAAACATTCACAAACACAAATACAGCAACACAATCCGGTTTTAGAACTCCACTTAGATCACAAGCCACTTAAACCACCAAGCTCAGAAAGAGCAAGCTCAAAATGAGTTCTGCTGGCTAATTTATACCACCTGTGTCCAGTTAACCCCTTCCCCCTAGTCAGCTACTCAGCTGGAACGAATCTGCAAGAAAAAAAAAAGGGTTTTAAATTGTGTGAGTTTTTGCTATCTTCTATTTGCAAGCAATCAAAACATATTCACAAACACAGAAATACAGCAACACAATCCGGTTTTAGAACTCCACTTAGATCACAAGCCACTTAAACCACCAAGCTCAAAATGAGTTCTGCTGGCTAATTTATACCACCTGTGTCCAGTTAACCCCTTTCCCCTAGTCAGCTGCTCAGCTGGAACGAATCTGCAAGAAAAAAAAAAGGGTTTTAAATTGTGTGAGTTTTTGCTATCTTCTATTTGCAAGCAATCAAAACATATTCACAAACACAGAAATACAGCAACACAATCCGGTTTTAGAACTCCACTTAGATCACAAGCCACTTAAACCACCAAGCTCAAAATGAGTTCTGCTGGCTAATTTATACCACCTGTGTCCAGTTAACCCCTTCCCCCTAGTCAGCTGCTCAGCTGGAACGAATCTGCAAGAAAAAAAAAAGGGTTTTAAATTGTGTGAGTTTTTGCTATCTTCTATTTGCAAGCAATCAAAACATATTCACAAACACAGAAATACAGCAACACAATCCGGTTTTAGAACTCCACTTAGATCACAAGCCACTTAAACCACCAAGCTCAGAAAGAGCAAGCTCAAAATGAGTTCTGCTGGCTAATTTATACCACCTGTGCCCAGTTAACCCCTTCCCCCTAGTCAGCTGCTCAGCTGGAACGAATCTGCAAGAAAAAAAAAAAGGGTTTTAAATTGTGTGAGTTTTTGCTATCTTCTATTTGCAAGCAATCAAAATATATTCACAAACACAGAAATACAGCAACAGAATCCGGTTTTAGAACTCCACTTAGATCACAAGCCACTTAAACTACCAAGCTCAAAATGAGTTCTGCTGGCTAATTTATACCACCTGTGTCCAGTTAACCCCTTCCCCCTAGTCAGCTGCTCAGCTGGAACGAATCTGCAAGAAAAAAAAAGGGTTTTAAATTGTGTGAGTTTTTGCTATCTTCTATTTGCAAGCAATCAAAACATATTCACAAACAGAAATACAGCAACACAATCCGATTTTAGAACTCCACTTAGATCACAAGCCACTTAAACCACCAAGCTCAAAATGAGTTCTGCTGGCTAATTTATACCACCTGTGTCCAGTTAACCCCTTTCCCCTAGTCAGCTGCTCAGCTGGAACGAATCTGCAAGAAAAAAAAAAGGGTTTTAAATTGTGTGAGTTTTTGCTATCTTCTATTTGCAAGCAATCAAAACATATTCACAAACACAGAAATACAGCAACACAATCCGGTTTTAGAACTCCACTTAGATCACAAGCCACTTAAACCACCAAGCTCAAAATGAGTTCTGCTGGCTAATTTATACCACCTGTGTCCAGTTAATCCCTTCCCCCTAGTCAGCTGCTCAGCTGGAACGAATCTGCAAGAAAAAAAATGGGTTTTAAATTGTGTGAGTTTTTGCTATCTTCTATTTGCAAGCAATCAAAACATATTCACAAACACAGAAATACAGCAACACAATCCGGTTTTAGAACTCCACTTAGATCACAAGCCACTTAAACCACCAATCTCAGAAAGAGCAAGCTCAAAATGAGTTCTGCAAGGGTTTTAAATTGTGAGTTTTTGCTATCTTTTATTTGCAAGCAATCAAAACATATTCACAAACACAGAAATACAGCAACACAATCCGGTTTTAGAACTCCACTTAGATCACAAGCCACTTAAACCACCAAGCTCAGAAAGAGCAAGCTCAAAATGAGTTCTGCAAGGGTTTTAAATTGTGTGAGTTTTTGCTATCTTCTATTTGCAAGCAATCAAAACATTCACAAACACAAATACAGCAACACAATCCGGTTTTAGAACTCCACTTAGATCACAAGCCACTTAAACCACCAAGCTCAGAAAGAGCAAGCTCAAAATGAGTTCTGCTGGCTAATTTATACCACCTGTGTCCAGTTAACCCCTTCCCCCTAGTCAGCTACTCAGCTGGAACGAATCTGCAAGAAAAAAAAAAGGGTTTTAAATTGTGTGAGTTTTTGCTATCTTCTATTTGCAAGCAATCAAAACATATTCACAAACACAGAAATACAGCAACACAATCCGGTTTTAGAACTCCACTTAGATCACAAGCCACTTAAACCACCAAGCTCAAAATGAGTTCTGCTGGCTAATTTATACCACCTGTGTCCAGTTAACCCCTTTCCCCTAGTCAGCTGCTCAGCTGGAACGAATCTGCAAGAAAAAAAAAAGGGTTTTAAATTGTGTGAGTTTTTGCTATCTTCTATTTGCAAGCAATCAAAACATATTCACAAACACAGAAATACAGCAACACAATCCGGTTTTAGAACTCCACTTAGATCACAAGCCACTTAAACCACCAAGCTCAAAATGAGTTCTGCTGGCTAATTTATACGACCTGTGTCCAGTTAACCCCTTTCCCCTAGTTAGCTGCTCAGCTGGAACGAATCTGCAAGAAAAAAAAAAGGGTTTTAAATTGTGTGAGTTTTTGCTATCTTCTATTTGCAAGCAATCAAAACATATTCACAAACACATAAATACAGCAACACAATCCGGTTTTAGAACTCCACTTAGATCACAAGCCACTTAAACCACCAAGCTCATAAAGAGCAAGCTCAAAATGAGTTCTGCAAGGGTTTTAAATTGTGTGAGTTTTTGCTAACTTCTATTTGCAAGCAATCAAAACATATTCACAAACACAGAAATACAGCAACACAATCCGGTTTTAGAACTCCACTTAGATCACAAGCCACTTAAACCACCAAGCTCAGAAAGAGCAAGCTCAAAATGAGTTCTGCAAGGGTTTTAAATTGTGTGAGTTTTTGCTATCTTCTATTTGCAAGCAATCAAAACATATTCACAAACACAAATACAGCAACACAATCCGGTTTTAGAACTCCACTTAGATCACAAGCCACTTAAACCACCAAGCTCAGAAAGAACAAGCTCAAAATGTGTTCTGCTGGCTAATTTATACCACCTGTGTCCAGTTAACCCCTTCCCCCTAGTCAGCTGCTCAGCTGGAACGAATCTGCAAGAAAAAAAAAAGGGTTTTAAATTGTGTGAGTTTTTGCTATCTTCTATTTGCAAGCAATCAAAACATATTCACAAACACAGAAATACAGCAACACAATCTGGTTTTAGAACTCCACTTAGATCACAAGCCACTTAAACCACCAAGCTCAGAAAGAGCAAGCTCAAAATGAGTTCTGCTGGCTAATTTATACCACCTGTGTCCAGTTAACCCCTTCCCCCTAGTCAGCTGCTCAGCTGGAACGAATCTGCAAGAAAAAAAAAAGGGTTTTAAATTGTGTGAGTTTTTGCTGTCTTCTATTTGCAAGCAATCAAAACATATTCACAAACACAGAAATACAGCAACACAATCCGGTTTTAGAACTCCACTTATATCACAAGCCACTTAAACCACCAAGCTCAGAAAGAGCAAGCTCAAAATGAGTTCTGCAAGGGTTTTAAATTGTGTGAGTTTTTGCTATCTTCTATTTGCAAGCAATCAAAACATTCACAAACACAAATACAGCAACACAATCCGGTTTTAGAACTCCACTTAGATCACAAGCCACTTAAACCACCAAGCTCAGAAAGAGCAAGCTCAAAATGAGTTCTGCTGGCTAATTTATACCACCTGTGTCCAGTTAACCCCTTCCCCCTAGTCAGCTACTCAGCTGGAACGAATCTGCAAGAAAAAAAAAAGGGTTTTAAATTGTGTGAGTTTTTGCTATCTTCTATTTGCAAGCAATCAAAACATATTCACAAACACAGAAATACAGCAACACAATCCGGTTTTAGAACTCCACTTAGATCACAAGCCACTTAAACCACCAAGCTCAAAATGAGTTCTGCTGGCTAATTTATACCACCTGTGTCCAGTTAACCCCTTTCCCCTAGTCAGCTGCTCAGCTGGAACGAATCTGCAAGAAAAAAAAAAGGGTTTTAAATTGTGTGAGTTTTTGCTATCTTCTATTTGCAAGCAATCAAAACATATTCATAAACACAGAAATACAGCAACACAATCCGGTTTTAGAACTCCACTTAGATCACAAGGCACTTAAACCACCAAGCTCAAAATGAGTTCTGCTGGCTAATTTATACGACCTGTGTCCAGTTAACCCCTTTCCCCTAGTTAGCTGCTCAGCTGGAACAAATCTGCAAGAAAAAAAAAAGGGTTTTAAATTGTGTGAGTTTTTGCTATCTTCTATTTGCAAGCAATCAAAACATATTCACAAACACAGAAATACAGCAACACAATCCGGTTTTAGAACTCCACTTAGATCACAAGCCACTTAAACCACCAAGCTCATAAAGAGCAAGCTCAAAATGAGTTCTGCAAGGGTTTTAAATTGTGTGAGTTTTTGCTATCTTCTATTTGCAAGCAATCAAAACATATTCACAAACACAGAAATACAGCAACACAATCCGGTTTTAGAACTCCACTTAGATCACAAGCCACTTAAACCACCAAGCTCAGAAAGAGCAAGCTCAAAATGAGTTCTGCAAGGGTTTTAAATTCTGTGAGTTTTTGCTATCTTCTATTTGCAAGCAATCAAAACATATTCACAAACACAGAAATACAGCAACACAATCCGGTTTTAGAACTCCACTTAGATCACAAGCCACTTAAACCACCAAGCTCAGAAAGAGCAAGCTCAAAATGAGTTCTGCAAGGGTTTTAAATTGTGTGAGTTTTTGCTATCTTCTATTTGCAAGCAATCAAAACATATTCACAAACACAGAAATACAGCAACACAATCCGGTTTTAGAACTCCACTTAGATCACAAGCCACTTAAACCACCAAGCTCAGAAAGAGCAAGCTCAAAATGAGTTCTGCAAGGGTTTTAAATTGTGTGAGTTTTTGCCATCTTCTATTTGCAAGCAATCAAAACATATTCACAAACACAAATACAGCAACACAATCCGGTTTTAGAACTCCACTTAGATCACAAGCCACTTAAACCACCAAGCTCAGAAAGAGCAAGCTCAAAATGAGTTCTGCTGGCTAATTTATACCACCTGTGCCCAGTTAACCCCTTCCCCCTAGTCAGCTGCTCAGCTGGAACGAATCTGCAAGAAAAAAAAAAAGGGTTTTAAATTGTGTGAGTTTTTGCCATCTTCTATTTGCAAGCAATCAAAATATATTCACAAACACAGAAATACAGCAACAGAATCCGGTTTTAGAACTCCACTTAGATCACAAGCCACTTAAACTACCAAGCTCAAAATGAGTTCTGCTGGCTAATTTATACCACCTGTGTCCAGTTAACCCCTTCCCCCTAGTCAGCTGCTCAGCTGGAACGAATCTGCAAGAAAAAAAAAGGGTTTTAAATTGTGTGAGTTTTTGCTATCTTCTATTTGCAAGCAATCAAAACATATTCACAAACAGAAATACAGCAACACAATCCGGTTTTAGAACTCCACTTAGATCACAAGCCACTTAAACCACCAAGCTCAAAATGAGTTCTGCTGGCTAATTTATACCACCTGTGTCCAGTTAACCCCTTCCCCCTAGTCAGCTGCTCAGCTGGAACGAATCTGCAAGAAAAAAAAAAGGGTTTTAAATTGTGTGAGTTTTTGCTATCTTCTATTTGCAAGCAATCAAAACATATTCACAAACACAGAAATACAGCAACACAATCCGGTTTTAGAACTCCACTTAGATCACAAGCCACTTAAACCACCAAGCTCAAAATGAGTTCTGCTGGCTAATTTATACCACCTGTGTCCAGTTAACCCCTTTCCCCTAGTCAGCTGCTCAGCTGGAACGAATCTGCAAGAAAAAAAAAAGGGTTTTAAATTGTGTGAGTTTTTGCTATCTTCTATTTGCAAGCAATCAAAACATATTCACAAACACAGAAATACAGCAACACAATCCGGTTTTAGAACTCCACTTAGATCACAAGCCACTTAAACCACCAATCTCAGAAAGAGCAAGCTCAAAATGAGTTCTGCAAGGGTTTTAAATTGTGTGAGTTTTTGCTATCTTCTATTTGCAAGCAATCAAAACATATTCACAAACACAAATACAGCAACACAATCCGGTTTTAGAACTCCACTTAGATCACAAGCCACTTAAACCACCAAGCTCAGAAAGAGCAAGCTCAAAATGAGTTCTGCTGGCTAATTTATACCACCTGTGTCCAGTTAACCCCTTCCCCCTAGTCAGCTGCTCAGCTGGAACGAATCTGCAAGAAAAAAAAAGGGTTTTAAATTGTGTGAGTTTTTGCTATCTTCTATTTGCAAGCAATCAAAACATATTCACAAACAGAAATACAGCAACACAATCCGATTTTAGAACTCCACTTAGATCACAAGCCACTTAAACCACCAAGCTCAAAATGAGTTCTGCTGGCTAATTTATACCACCTGTGTCCAGTTAACCCCTTTCCCCTAGTCAGCTGCTCAGCTGGAACGAATCTGCAAGAAAAAAAAAAGGGTTTTAAATTGTGTGAGTTTTTGCTATCTTCTATTTGCAAGCAATCAAAACATATTCACAAACACAGAAATACAGCAACACAATCCGGTTTTAGAACTCCACTTAGATCACAAGCCACTTAAACCACCAAGCTCAAAATGAGTTCTGCTGGCTAATTTATACCACCTGTGTCCAGTTAACCCCTTCCCCCTAGTCAGCTGCTCAGCTGGAACGAATCTGCAAGAAAAAAAAAAGGGTTTTAAATTGTGTGAGTTTTTGCTATCTTCTATTTGCAAGCAATCAAAACATATTCACAAACACAGAAATACAGCAACACAATCCGGTTTTAGAACTCCACTTAGATCACAAGCCACTTAAACCACCAAGCTCAGAAAGAGCAAGCTCAAAATGAGTTCTGCTGGCTAATTTATACCACCTGTGCCCAGTTAACCCCTTCCCCCTAGTCAGCTGCTCAGCTGGAACGAATCTGCAAGAAAAAAAAAAGGGTTTTAAATTGTGTGAGTTTTTGCTATCTTCTATTTGCAAGCAATCAAAATATATTCACAAACACAGAAATACAGCAACAGAATCCGGTTTTAGAACTCCACTTAGATCACAAGCCACTTAAACTACCAAGCTCAAAATGAGTTCTGCTGGCTAATTTATACCACCTGTGTCCAGTTAACCCCTTCCCCCTAGTCAGCTGCTCAGCTGGAACGAATCTGCAAGAAAAAAAAAGGGTTTTAAATTGTGTGAGTTTTTGCTATCTTCTATTTGCAAGCAATCAAAACATATTCACAAACAGAAATACAGCAACACAATCCGATTTTAGAACTCCACTTAGATCACAAGCCACTTAAACCACCAAGCTCAAAATGAGTTCTGCTGGCTAATTTATACCACCTGTGTCCAGTTAACCCCTTTCCCCTAGTCAGCTGCTCAGCTGGAACGAATCTGCAAGAAAAAAAAAAGGGTTTTAAATTGTGTGAGTTTTTGCTATCTTCTATTTGCAAGCAATCAAAACATATTCACAAACACAGAAATACAGCAACACAATCCGGTTTTAGAACTCCACTTAGATCACAAGCCACTTAAACCACCAAGCTCAAAATGAGTTCTGCTGGCTAATTTATACCACCTGTGTCCAGTTAATCCCTTCCCCCTAGTCAGCTGCTCAGCTGGAACGAATCTGCAAGAAAAAAAATGGGTTTTAAATTGTGTGAGTTTTTGCTATCTTCTATTTGCAAGCAATCAAAACATATTCACAAACACAGAAATACAGCAACACAATCCGGTTTTAGAACTCCACTTAGATCACAAGCCACTTAAACCACCAATCTCAGAAAGAGCAAGCTCAAAATGAGTTCTGCAAGGGTTTTAAATTGTGAGTTTTTGCTATCTTTTATTTGCAAGCAATCAAAACATTCACAAACACAGAAATACAGCAACACAATCCGGTTTTAGAACTCCACTTAGATCACAAGCCACTTAAACCACCAAGCTCAGAAAGAACAAGCTCAAAATGTGTTCTGCTAGCTAATTTATACCACCTGTGTCCAGTTAACCCCTTCCCCCTAGTCAGCTGCTCAGCTGGTACGAATCTGCAAGAAAAAAAAAAAGGGTTTTAAATTGTGTGAGTTTTTGCTATCTTCTATTTGCAAGCAATCAAAACATATTCACAAACACAGAAATACAGCAACACAATCCGGTTTTAGAACTCCACTTAGATCACAAGCCACTTAAACCACCAAGCTCAGAAAGAGCAAGCTCAAAATGAGTTCTGCTGGCTAATTTATACCACCTGTGCCCAGTTAACCCCTTCCCCCTAGTCAGCTGCTCAGCTGGAACGAATCTGCAAGGAAAAAAAAAAGGGTTTTAAATTGTGTGAGTTTTTGCTATCTTCTATTTGCAAGCAATCAAAATATATTCACAAACACAGAAATACAGCAACACAATCCGGTTTTAGAACTCCACTTAGATCACAAGCCACTTAAACCACCAAGCTCAAAATGAGTTCTGCTGGCTAATTTATACGACCTGTGTCCAGTTAACCCCTTTCCCCTAGTTAGCTGCTCAGCTGGAACGAATCTGCAAGAAAAAAAAAAGGGTTTTAAATTGTGTGAGTTTTTGCTATCTTCTATTTGCAAGCAATCAAAACATATTCACAAACACATAAATACAGCAACACAATCCGGTTTTAGAACTCCACTTAGATCACAAGCCACTTAAACCACCAAGCTCATAAAGAGCAAGCTCAAAATGAGTTCTGCAAGGGTTTTAAATTGTGTGAGTTTTTGCTAACTTCTATTTGCAAGCAATCAAAACATATTCACAAACACAGAAATACAGCAACACAATCCGGTTTTAGAACTCCACTTAGATCACAAGCCACTTAAACCACCAAGCTCAGAAAGAGCAAGCTCAAAATGAGTTCTGCAAGGGTTTAAATTGTGTGAGTTTTTGCTATCTTCTATTTGCAAGCAATCAAAACATATTCACAAACACAGAAATACAGCAACACAATCCGGTTTTAGAACTCCACTTAGATAACAAGCCACTTAAACCACCAAGCTCAGAAAGAACAAGCTCAAAATGTGTTCTGCTGGCTAATTTATACCACCTGTGTCCAGTTAACCCCTTCCCCCTAGTCAGCTGCTCAGCTGGAACGAATCTGCAAGAAAAAAAAAAAGGGTTTTAAATTGTGTGAGTTTTTGCTATCTTCTATTTGCAAGCAATCAAAACATATTCACAAACACAGAAATACAGCAACACAATCTGGTTTTAGAACTCCACTTAGATCACAAGCCACTTAAACCACCAAGCTCAGAAAGAGCAAGCTCAAAATGAGTTCTGCTGGCTAATTTATACCACCTGTGTCCAGTTAACCCCTTCCCCCTAGTCAGCTGCTCAGCTGGAACGAATCTGCAAGAAAAAAAAAAGGGTTTTAAATTGTGTGAGTTTTTGCTGTCTTCTATTTGCAAGCAATCAAAACATATTCACAAACACAGAAATACAGCAACACAATCCGGTTTTAGAACTCCACTTATATCACAAGCCACTTAAACCACCAAGCTCAGAAAGAGCAAGCTCAAAATGAGTTCTGCAAGGGTTTTAAATTGTGTGAGTTTTTGCTATCTTCTATTTGCAAGCAATCAAAACATTCACAAACACAAATACAGCAACACAATCCGGTTTTAGAACTCCACTTAGATCACAAGCCACTTAAACCACCAAGCTCAGAAAGAGCAAGCTCAAAATGAGTTCTGCTGGCTAATTTATACCACCTGTGTCCAGTTAACCCCTTCCCCCTAGTCAGCTACTCAGCTGGAACGAATCTGCAAGAAAAAAAAAAGGGTTTTAAATTGTGTGAGTTTTTGCTATCTTCTATTTGCAAGCAATCAAAACATATTCACAAACACAGAAATACAGCAACACAATCCGGTTTTAGAACTCCACTTAGATCACAAGCCACTTAAACCACCAAGCTCAAAATGAGTTCTGCTGGCTAATTTATACCACCTGTGTCCAGTTAACCCCTTTCCCCTAGTCAGCTGCTCAGCTGGAACGAATCTGCAAGAAAAAAAAAAGGGTTTTAAATTGTGTGAGTTTTTGCTATCTTCTATTTGCAAGCAATCAAAACATATTCATAAACACAGAAATACAGCAACACAATCCGGTTTTAGAACTCCACTTAGATCACAAGCCACTTAAACCACCAAGCTCATAAAGAGCAAGCTCAAAATGAGTTCTGCAAGGGTTTTAAATTGTGTGAGTTTTTGCTATCTTCTATTTGCAAGCAATCAAAACATATTCACAAACACAGAAATACAGCAACACAATCCGGTTTTAGAACTCCACTTAGATCACAAGCCACTTAAACCACCAAGCTCAGAAAGAGCAAGCTCAAAATGAGTTCTGCAAGGGTTTTAAATTGTGTGAGTTTTTGCTATCTTCTATTTGCAAGCAATCAAAACATATTCACAAACACAGAAATACAGCAACACAATCCGGTTTTAGAACTCCACTTAGATCACAAGCCACTTAAACCACCAAGCTCAGAAAGAGCAAGCTCAAAATGAGTTCTGCAAGGGTTTTAAATTGTGTGAGTTTTTGCCATCTTCTATTTGCAAGCAATCAAAACATATTCACAAACACAAATACAGCAACACAATCCGGTTTTAGAACTCCACTTAGATCACAAGCCACTTAAACCACCAAGCTCAGAAAGAGCAAGCTCAAAATGAGTTCTGCTGGCTAATTTATACCACCTGTGCCCAGTTAACCCCTTCCCCCTAGTCAGCTGCTCAGCTGGAACGAATCTGCAAGAAAAAAAAAAAGGGTTTTAAATTGTGTGAGTTTTTGCTATCTTCTATTTGCAAGCAATCAAAACATATTCACAAACACAGAAATACAGCAACACAATCCGGTTTTAGAACTCCACTTAGATCACAAGCCACTTAAACCACCAAGCTCAAAATGAGTTCTGCTGGCTAATTTATACCACCTGTGTCCAGTTAATCCCTTCCCCCTAGTCAGCTGCTCAGCTGGAACGAATCTGCAAGAAAAAAAATGGGTTTTAAATTGTGTGAGTTTTTGCTATCTTCTATTTGCAAGCAATCAAAACATATTCACAAACACAGAAATACAGCAACAGAATCCGGTTTTAGAACTCCACTTAGATCACAAGCCACTTAAACTACCAAGCTCAAAATGAGTTCTGCTGGCTAATTTATACCACCTGTGTCCAGTTAACCCCTTCCCCCTAGTCAGCTGCTCAGCTGGAACGAATCTGCAAGAAAAAAAAAGGGTTTTAAATTGTGTGAGTTTTTGCTATCTTCTATTTGCAAGCAATCAAAACATATTCACAAACAGAAATACAGCAACACAATCCGATTTTAGAACTCCACTTAGATCACAAGCCACTTAAACCACCAAGCTCAAAATGAGTTCTGCTGGCTAATTTATACCACCTGTGTCCAGTTAACCCCTTTCCCCTAGTCAGCTGCTCAGCTGGAACGAATCTGCAAGAAAAAAAAAAGGGTTTTAAATTGTGTGAGTTTTTGCTATCTTCTATTTGCAAGCAATCAAAACATATTCACAAACACAGAAATACAGCAACACAATCCGGTTTTAGAACTCCACTTAGATCACAAGCCACTTAAACCACCAATCTCAGAAAGAGCAAGCTCAAAATGAGTTCTGCAAGGGTTTTAAATTGTGAGTTTTTGCTATCTTTTATTTGCAAGCAATCAAAACATATTCACAAACACAGAAATACAGCAACACAATCCGATTTTAGAACTCCACTTAGATCACAAGCCACTTAAACCACCAAGCTCAGAAAGAACAAGCTCAAAATGTGTTCTGCTAGCTAATTTATACCACCTGTGTCCAGTTAACCCCTTCCCCCTAGTCAGCTGCTCAGCTGGTACGAATCTGCAAGAAAAAAAAAAAGGGTTTTAAATTGTGTGAGTTTTTGCTATCTTCTATTTGCAAGCAATCAAAACATATTCACAAACACATAAATACAGCAACACAATCCGGTTTTAGAACTCCACTTAGATCACAAGCCACTTAAACCACCAAGCTCAGAAAGAGCAAGCTCAAAATGAGTTCTGCAAGGGTTTTAAATTGTGTGAGTTTTTGCTAACTTCTATTTGCAAGCAATCAAAACATATTCACAAACACAGAAATACAGCAACACAATCCGGTTTTAGAACTCCACTTAGATCACAAGCCACTTAAACCACCAAGCTCAGAAAGAGCAAGCTCAAAATGAGTTCTGCAAGGGTTTAAATTGTGTGAGTTTTTGCTATCTTCTATTTGCAAGCAATCAAAACATATTCACAAACACAGAAATACAGCAACACAATCCGGTTTTAGAACTCCACTTAGATCACAAGCCACTTAAACCACCAAGCTCAGAAAGAGCAAGCTCAAAATGAGTTCTGCAAGGGTTTTAAATTGTGTGAGTTTTTGCTATCTTCTATTTGCAAGCAATCAAAACATATTCACAAACACAAATACAGCAACACAATCCGGTTTTAGAACTCCACTTAGATCACAAGCCACTTAAACCACCAAGCTCAGAAAGAACAAGCTCAAAATGTGTTCTGCTGGCTAATTTATACCACCTGTGTCCAGTTAACCCCTTCCCCCTAGTCAGCTGCTCAGCTGGAACGAATCTGCAAGAAAAAAAAAAAGGGTTTTAAATTGTGTGAGTTTTTGCTATCTTCTATTTGCAAGCAATCAAAACATATTCACAAACACAGAAATACAGCAACACAATCTGGTTTTAGAACTCCACTTAGATCACAAGCCACTTAAACCACCAAGCTCAGAAAGAGCAAGCTCAAAATGAGTTCTGCTGGCTAATTTATACCACCTGTGTCCAGTTAACCCCTTCCCCCTAGTCAGCTGCTCAGCTGGAACGAATCTGCAAGAAAAAAAAAGGGTTTTAAATTGTGTGAGTTTTTGCTATCTTCTATTTGCAAGCAATCAAAACATATTCACAAACAGAAATACAGCAACACAATCCGATTTTAGAACTCCACTTAGATCACAAGCCACTTAAACCACCAAGCTCAAAATGAGTTCTGCTGGCTAATTTATACCACCTGTGTCCAGTTAACCCCTTTCCCCTAGTCAGCTGCTCAGCTGGAACGAATCTGCAAGAAAAAAAAAAGGGTTTTAAATTGTGTGAGTTTTTGCTATCTTCTATTTGCAAGCAATCAAAACATATTCACAAACACAGAAATACAGCAACACAATCCGGTTTTAGAACTCCACTTAGATCACAAGCCACTTAAACCACCAAGCTCAAAATGAGTTCTGCTGGCTAATTTATACCACCTGTGTCCAGTTAACCCCTTTCCCCTAGTCAGCTGCTCAGCTGGAACGAATCTGCAAGAAAAAAAAAAGGGTTTTAAATTGTGTGAGTTTTTGCTATCTTCTATTTGCAAGCAATCAAAACATATTCACAAACACAGAAATACAGCAACACAATCCGGTTTTAGAACTCCACTTAGATCACAAGCCACTTAAACCACCAAGCTCAAAATGAGTTCTGCTGGCTAATTTATACCACCTGTGTCCAGTTAATCCCTTCCCCCTAGTCAGCTGCTCAGCTGGAACGAATCTGCAAGAAAAAAAATGGGTTTTAAATTGTGTGAGTTTTTGCTATCTTCTATTTGCAAGCAATCAAAACATATTCACAAACACAGAAATACAGCAACACAATCCGGTTTTAGAACTCCACTTATATCACAAGCCACTTAAACCACCAAGCTCAGAAAGAGCAAGCTCAAAATGAGTTCTGCAAGGGTTTTAAATTGTGTGAGTTTTTGCTATCTTCTATTTGCAAGCAATCAAAACATTCACAAACACAAATACAGCAACACAATCCGGTTTTAGAACTCCACTTAGATCACAAGCCACTTAAACCACCAAGCTCAGAAAGAGCAAGCTCAAAATGAGTTCTGCTGGCTAATTTATACCACCTGTGTCCAGTTAACCCCTTCCCCCTAGTCAGCTACTCAGCTGGAACGAATCTGCAAGAAAAAAAAAAGGGTTTTAAATTGTGTGAGTTTTTGCTATCTTCTATTTGCAAGCAATCAAAACATATTCACAAACACAGAAATACAGCAACACAATCCGGTTTTAGAACTCCACTTAGATCACAAGCCACTTAAACCACCAAGCTCAAAATGAGTTCTGCTGGCTAATTTATACCACCTGTGTCCAGTTAATCCCTTCCCCCTAGTCAGCTGCTCAGCTGGAACGAATCTGCAAGAAAAAAAATGGGTTTTAAATTGTGTGAGTTTTTGCTATCTTCTATTTGCAAGCAATCAAAACATATTCACAAACACAGAAATACAGCAACACAATCCGGTTTTAGAACTCCACTTAGATCACAAGCCACTTAAACCACCAAGCTCAGAAAGAGCAAGCTCAAAATGAGTTCTGCTGGCTAATTTATACCACCTGTGCCCAGTTAACCCCTTCCCCCTAGTCAGCTGCTCAGCTGGAACGAATCTGCAAGAAAAAAAAAAAGGGTTTTAAATTGTGTGAGTTTTTGCTATCTTCTATTTGCAAGCAATCAAAATATATTCACAAACACAGAAATACAGCAACAGAATCCGGTTTTAGAACTCCACTTAGATCACAAGCCACTTAAACTACCAAGCTCAAAATGAGTTCTGCTGGCTAATTTATACCACCTGTGTCCAGTTAACCCCTTCCCCCTAGTCAGCTGCTCAGCTGGAACGAATCTGCAAGAAAAAAAAAAGGGTTTTAAATTGTGTGAGTTTTTGCTATCTTCTATTTGCAAGCAATCAAAACATATTCAGAAATACAGCAACACAATCCGGTTTTAGAACTCCACTTAGATCACAAGCCACTTAAACCACCAAGCTCAAAATGAGTTCTGCTGGCTAATTTATACCACCTGTGCCCAGTTAACCCCTTCCCCCTAGTCAGCTGCTCAGCTGGAACGAATCTGCAAGAAAAAAAAAAGGGTTTTAAATTGTGTGAGTTTTTGCTATCTTCTATTTGCAAGCAATCAAAATATATTCACAAACACAGAAATACAGCAACACAATCCGGTTTTAGAACTCCACTTAGATCACAAGCCACTTAAACTACCAAGCTCAAAATGAGTTCTGCTGGCTAATTTATACCACCTGTGTCCAGTTAACCCCTTCCCCCTAGTCAGCTGCTCAGCTGGAACGAATCTGCAAGAAAAAAAAAGGGTTTTAAATTGTGTGAGTTTTTGCTATCTTCTATTTGCAAGCAATCAAAACATATTCACAAACAGAAATACAGCAACACAATCCGGTTTTAGAACACCACTTAGATCACAAGCCACTTAAACCACCAAGCTCAAAATGAGTTCTGCTGGCTAATTTATACCACCTGTGCCCAGTTAACCCCTTCCCCCTAGTCAGCTGCTCAGCTGGAACGAATCTGCAAGAAAAAAAAAGGGTTTTAAATTGTGTGAGTTTTTGCTATCTTCTATTTGCAAGCAATCAAAACATATTCACAAACACAGAAATACAGCAACACAATCCGGTTTTAGAACTCCACTTAGATCACAAGCCACTTAAACCACCAAGCTCAGAAAGAACAAGCTCAAAATGAGTTCTGTTGGCTAATTTATACCACCTGTGTCCAGTTAACCCCTTTCCCCTAGTCAGCTGCTCAGCTGGAACGAATCTGCAAGAAAAAAAAAAGGGTTTTAAATTGTGTGAGTTTTTGCTATCTTCTATTTGCAAGCAATCAAAACATATTCACAAACACAGAAATACAGCAACACAATCCGGTTTTAGAACTCCACTTAGATCACAAGCCACTTAAACCACCAAGCTCAAAATGAGTTCTGCTGGCTAATTTATACCACCTGTGTCCAGTTAATCCCTTCCCCCTAGTCAGCTGCTCAGCTGGAACGAATCTGCAAGAAAAAAAATGGGTTTTAAATTGTGTGAGTTTTTGCTATCTTCTATTTGCAAGCAATCAAAACATATTCACAAACACAGAAATACAGCAACACAGTCCGGTTTTAGAACTCCACTTAGATCACAAGCCACTTAAACCACCAATCTCAGAAAGAGCAAGCTCAAAATTAGTTCTGCAAGGGTTTTAAATTGTGTGAGTTTTTGCTATCTTCTATTTGCAAGCAATCAAAACATATTCACAAACACAGAAATACAGCAACACAATCCGGTTTTAGAACTCCACTTAGATCACAAGCCACTTAAACCACCAATCTCAGAAAGAGCAAGCTCAAAATGAGTTCTGCAAGGGTTTTAAATTGTGTGAGTTTTTGCTATCTTCTATTTGCAAGCAATCAAAACATATTCACAAACACAAATACAGCAACACAATCCGGTTTTAGAACTCCACTTAGATCACAAGCCACTTAAACCACCAAGCTCAGAAAGAGCAACCTCAAAATGAGTTCTGCTGGCTAATTTATACCACCTGTGTCCAGTTAACCCCTTCCCCCTAGTCAGCTGCTCAGCTGGAACGAATCTGCAAGAAAAAAAAAAGGGTTTTAAATTGTGTGAGTTTTTGCTATCTTCTATTTGCAAGCAATCAAAACATATTCAGAAATACAGCAACACAATCCGGTTTTAGAACTCCACTTAGATCACAAGCCACTTAAACCACCAAGCTCAGAAAGAGCAAGCTCAAAATGAGTTCTGCTGGCTAATTTATACCACCTGTGTCCAGTTAACCCCTTCCCCCTAGTCAGCTGCTCAGCTGGAACGAATCTGCAAGAAAAAAAAGGGTTTTAAATTGTGAGTTTTTGCTATCTTCTATTTGCAAGCAATCAAAACATATTCACAAACACAGAAATACAGCAACACAATCCGGTTTTAGAACTCCACTTAGATCACAAGCCACTTAAACCACCAAGCTCAGAAAGAGCAATATATATATTAGTCCAAGCACAAGGGTACCTGTGATAGTCCAAACAGTAGCAATGGCTAGGCACAGATGGGATCTTGTCGGCAGGTGATGCAGACGAGACAGATGGCACCAGACGTGGTGTAACACAACAGAAGTGGCAGATGGCAAAACTCGACTCCAACACTATAGCAGGCACAGGAACAATTACAATACAGGTAGCAGGGCACGGGAACAACGGGACAAGGATAATACTAAGGTACTATTTGCAAGACTAACCGGATTACGAGCAATGCTCAGACAATGAGCAAAAGGGTAGGGCCCCACTTAAGTCCAGCATGATCATGGGCTAATTAGTGATGTTAACAATGTGCGCCCTTTCGAGACACAGCAGAGTGAAGCGGAAGTGAGCACTGGCGTCTCATGGGGAGGAGATGAGGACCAGCGCTCACAAGTCCATGGCTGCGGCCGTCGGGTGAGTAGTCCCGACGGTTCGTGGCCGTGGATGTTACAGTATCCCCCCCCCCTCTTACGCCCCCTATTCTCGGGTCAAGAGCGAGAAAGAAACTTCTTTATGAAGGTAGGGGCATTGAGGTTCTCTTCTGACCTCTCCTCTGGACCAAACCCATTCCAATCCACTATATAAAAAGTTCTTCCTCCTACTTTCTTGAAGTCCAGGATCTCCATTACCTCAAACACATCAGACGAACTGCTGGGAGCAACTGCAGGCTAGGGGTTTTAGTGTAGTGTCTCAGGACCACAGGCTTCAGGAGGGACACATGAAAGGAGTTGGGGATTCTGAGGGTAGGAGGCAGCCAAAGCTTGTAGGAGACAGAGTTATTCTTTTGCAGGATCTCAAAAGTTCAGAGGAACCTGGGAGCAAAAGAATAAAGAAAAGAAAAACAAATTTCCGGACATACCCAGCACACACTAGGATGAAGTAGAAAATATAATGATTAAGTTAATTTAGTGTCAAAAAATGTGTTACCATATCTCTGTACATAGCCAAGGAGATAATAGTAAAAATATTAAAATTACCATATAGTTAAACGGAGTTCCCTGCAAAAACCTGGCCAGGTGTATGGAAATGTATAGTGGTTGTGATGCAAAGAATTATAAACTCAAATGCAGATGGAAGGTTACATATATATATGCAAGCAATGGCATGATGAAAGATCAAGGATATTATATCAAAAAGTATCAAATATACAATGCCAAACAACATTTATGTAGCTCTATACACCATTTCAGCTAAGCAATAGGAAATGAATATTTAAATATTCCAGGGGGACCAGGGAGCAAATTTGTATGAAGGCACTTTCAGACGGATATTCCAGGAGGACAGCCAGACTTTGGTACCTGGAAGATACTGGGGTGGCTCTCTTCTTCTATCCGCCTTAAGCAACCAACTGCCAGCAGAATAGAGGACTGGGTCTTTTGCCAGATTTGCAGAATGTCCCCAAATTCAGTCAGCTGCGGGTACCTGAGATGTAGCCAACACAGGAAGAGGGATTCTTGGATGTTGACCGTACACAATGTAGATTGTTGTGGAAGTGCTGGACTCACTTGTGTGGTTGTTATACGAGAATTCGGCCCATGGAAGAAGCTGTAATCAGTCATCATGCTGCATGGAGATGAAGTGGCGGAGATAATTTTCCATGATCTGGTTAATCCTCTCCACTTGCCCATTGGACTGGGGGTGATAGGCTGAGGAAAATTCCAATCTTACATCCAGGAGTTTATAGAGGGCTCTCTAGAATTTTGAGGTAATTTGAACCCCCCGATCAGACACGATGTGAAAGGGCAATCCAGGCAAACGGAAGATGTGCTGAATGAAGAGACTTGCCAGTCGGGGAGCAGAAGCTAGGCCGGTCAGCGGAATAAAATGTGCCATCTTCGAAAACTGGTCCATCACCACCCAGACAGTATTGCATCCAGCTGAGGGAGGGAGGTCAGCGACAAAGTCCATTGCAATGTGCTGCCAAAGGGCATTGGGTACAGGCAAAGTTTGGAGCAGATCGGCAGTCTTGGAGTGAGCAACCTTGTTTGAAGCCCACAGTGCATGAAGAGACAACGTCCTTAATATCTTTTGGCAGCGTGGGCCGCCAAAAATGACGAGTTGTCCGGTCTCGAGTCTTACGGACACCCGCGTGTCCAGCTAGTTTGGAGCTGTGTCCCCAGCGAAGGATTCTCCTCCTGTCTGCAATGCAGGACATTAGGGGGACTCCTAAATGTCCTCTGTCTCAAACGACTTGGATAGGCAATCGGCCCACACAATTTTTGTCAGCAGGACTGTAGTGGAGCACAAATTGGATACGGGTGAAGAAAAGCGACCACCTGGCTTCACGAGGGTTTAGCCATTGAGCCGACTGGAGATAAGTGAAGTTCTTGTGGTCGGTGTATATCAAGATGGGATGAGCTGTGCCCCCTAGCAGATGTCTCCACTCCTCCGGTGCCAATTTGATGAGCAATAACTCGCGATCCCCATTAGAGTAATTACGCTCAGCGTAGGAAAAAAGTCTAGAGTAATAGCCACACACCACTGCCTTTCCTTTGAAGCTTCTCTGGAACAGAAGTGCACGTGTACCAACAGAGGAAGCATCCACCTCCAACGAGAACTGTCGAGAGACGTCAGGTTGATGGAGGATCAAGGCCGAGGTAAAGGCATTCCTGAGGCTATTAAGTGCATTCTGCCTGTGGGGACCACACCTTGGCGTTCACACCATTCTTGGTAAGGGTAGAAATGGGAGCCGTCGGTGATGAGAAGTTTGGGATAAACTGCTGGTAGAGTTTGCGAATCCCAAAGAACGCTGTATGGACCGCAGGCCGCTGTATGGACGTGGCCATACCAGGACAGACTTTACTTTCTCAGAATCCATCTTGAGACCTTGATCCGAGATGATGTAGACCAGGAAGGGCAGAGAATTTTTTAAAAGATGCACTTCTGTAGTTTGGCATACAGGCGATTATTCCGTAAACGCAGCAGAACGTGACGAACATGCCTCCGATGAGTCTTTGGATCTGCAGAAAAAAATAGAAATATCATCGAGATAGACCACAACACAGACATAGAGGAGATATCTGAAGATATCATTGACGAATTCCTGGAAGACCGCTGGAGCGTTACACAGACCAAAATGCATCACCAGGTATTCGTAGTGCCCGTCTCGTGTGTTGAATGGCGTCTTCTGCTCGTCACCTTGACGGATTCGGATCAAATTCTAAGCCCCACGCAAGTCTAGTTTAGAGAAAATCCGGGCTCCTCTTATGCGGTCAAACAGTTTGGATTTTAGTGGCAATGGGTATGTGTTCTTGACTGTGATCTGGTTGAGGCCACGGTAGTCAATGCAGGGTTGAAGAGATCTATCTACCTTATTAACGAAGAAGACCCCGGCCGGGGAGGAAGACTTTTGTATGAAACCCCTCTCCAGATCCTCCTTGATATAGGCCGACATGGACTGAGTCTCTGGCAAGGAGAGAGGATATATCTGTCCTCGAGGAGGAGACGCATTAGGAACCTGTTTAATCGGACAGTCGTAATACGGTGTGGAGGAAGCATCTCAGCCTCGTTTTTGCTAAAGACGTCTGAAAACTGGGGATAATTAGTGGGTAATGACTGAGGCAGTGGAGGCTGGATGGGATGGATCTGTGCCAGACACCAGTGAAGACATTTGGAGCCCCATTGGAGAACCTCTCCTGAATTCCAATCCAGGACTGAAGCATGCAACTGGAGCCAAGGCAGACCCATCAAAACCGGATTAACGGCTTTAGACAAGACAAGGAATGTAATCAATTCCGTGTGAAGAGCTCAAACTTGAGCTTCAGTGGCTTGGTCTCAGACACGATTGGATCGGGCAGAGGAAAATCATTCACCGAGGCAACAGCCAAAGACGTCTCCAGAGGAACAGTGGGCAACTGGAGATTATTCACTAGATCATGCTGGATGAAATTTGCAGTGGATCCTGGTTCCAGATAGGCAGAGACCGGGTGCGTCTTTTCGCCAGGCACTATGGTCATGGGGATGGACAATTTGGAAGAAATCCCCTGTAGGATCTCGCGTCTCTGTCGTAGCGAGGAGGTATTGGCAGTGAGAATCGGAAGTCGGCACTGGCATTGACAGGAGGAACAGCAGGAGCAGGTGCTATGGCGGTTGAAGCTTGAGCATCCAGCCGATGTGCAATGGAATTGATTGTCCTGTCGTGACCGAAGGTCTCGTATCTCTGCCTTCATGGCTTGTGACGTCGTCATGGTCTTGGATTGACCAGCGGGGTCCATGGCCTAAACGTACAGTCACGATCTGTGGGTGTGTGGGCCCACTGGGCCGCACCAGCATAGCGGGATGGCAGCTGGCCAAACCATAGTGTACCAAGTTAATATATATAGTCCAAGCACAAGTGTACCTGCAATAGTCCAGACAGTAGCAACGGGCAGGCACAGATGGAATCTTGACGGCAGGTGATGCAGACGAGACAGATGACACCAGACATGGTGTAACACAGCAGGCATGGCAGATGGCAGAACTAGACTCCAACACTATAGCGGGCCCAGGAACAACTACAACACGGGATACAGGTAGCAGGGTACGGGAACAACGGGACCAGGATAACACTCAGGGAGCATTTGCAAGACTAACAGGAATACGAGCAACGCTCAGGCAATGAGCAAAAGGGCAGGGCCCTACTTAAGTCCAAGGTGATCCTGGGATAATTAGTGATGTTAAACATCTGCGCACACTGGCCCTTTAAGGCCGGGCACGAGCGTGTGCGCGCACCCTATGGGACACGGCAGAGTGGAGCTAAATTGAGCGCTAGCGTCTCCTGGGGAGGAGATGCGGACCAGCGCTCACAAGTCCATGGCTGCGACCATCGGGGGATGAGTAGTCCGGACGGTCCACGGTCGTGGATGTTACAATAGCCCATAAAAAAAGAACTGACGGATAACGTTCACATTGGGGGTACTCATGGCTGACCAAAGTGGGGCCAAATTACTGGGACCACACAGAGTCAGGTCTGAAAATACCCAACAGCCAACCCAGGGGGATAAAGTGGAACCTCTGTCACCTCCAGGGATGTATACAAATACTATGGCACAATGCTGGGACCCTTGCTGGAGTTCTAACCATGGCTACCCCCCCCCCCCCTCCAAAAGTACATGAACAGAAGATATGCAATAAGATTTAATTTATAATAAAGTCTATATAACAATATCTGGCATACAATATGTGGCAGCAACAAAAGCCCAAAAATACATTACAGTAAGTTGACATCAAAAATAACTTTGACAGCAAAATGAAGAGAATGAGACACTTGAGTCCAGAGGGGATGGTCCACACACACGATACAACATTTGCAGAGATAAAATGAGTATTGATAAACAACAACATAATTAACCCCTTAGTGACCAGACCTGAAAGAGCCTTAACCCCTTGCTAACATCAGACATACAGTGGAGGAAATAAGTATTTGATCCCTTGCTGATTTTGTAAGTTTGCCCACTGTCAAAGGCATGAACAGTCTAGAATTTTTAGGCTAGGTTAATTTTACCAGTGAGAGATAGATTTTATAAAAAAAAAAAAAAAAATCACATTGTCAAAATTAGATCTATTTATTTGCATTGTGCACAGAGAAATAAGTATTTGATCCCCTACCAACCATTAAGAGTTCAGCCTCCTCCAGACCAGTTACACGCTCCTAATTAACTTGGTGACTGCATCAAAGACAGCTGTCTTACATGGTCACCTGTATAAAAGACTCCTGCCCACAGACTCAATTAATCAGTCTGACTCTAACCTCTACAACATGGGCAAGACCAAAGAGCTTTCTAAGGATGTCAGGGACAAGATCATAGACCTGCACAAGGCTGGAATGGGCTACAAAACTATAAGTAAGACGCTGGGTGAGAAGGAGACAACTGTTGGTGCAATAGTAAGAAAATGGAAGACATAAAAAATGACTGTCAATCGACATCGATCTGGGGCTCCATGCAAAATCTCACCTCGTGGGGTATCCTTGATCCTGAGGAAGGTGAGAGCTCAGCCGAAAACTACACGGGGGAACTTGTTAATGATCTCAAGGCAGCTGGGACCACAGTCACCAAGAAAACCATTGGTAACACATTACGCCATAATGGATTAAAATCCTGCAGTGCCCGCAAGGTCCCCCTGCTCAAGAAGGCACATGTACAGGCCCGTCTGAAGTTTGCAAATGAACATCTGGATGATTCTGAGAGTGATTGGGAGAAGGTGCTGTGGTCAGATGAGACTAAAATTGAGCTCTTTGGCATTAACTCAACTCGCCGTTTTTGGAGGAAGAGAAATGCTGCCTATGACCCAAAGAACACTGTCCCCACTGTCACGCATGGAGGTGGAAACATTATGTTTTGGGGGTGTTTCTCTGCTAAGGGCACAGGACTACTTCACCGCATCAATGGGAAAATGGATGGAGCCATGTACCGTCAAATCCTGAGTGACAACCTCCTTCCCTCCACCAGGACATTAAAAATGGCTCGTGGCTGGGTCTTCCAGCACGACAATTACCCGAAACAAACAGCCAAGGCAACAAAGGAGTGGCTCAAACAAAAAGAAGCACATTAAGGTCATGGAGTGGCCTAGCCAGTCTCCAGACCTTAATCCCATCGAAAACTTATGGAGGGAGCTGAAGATCCGAGTTGCCAAGCGACAGCCTCGAAATCTTAATGATTTACAGATGATCTGCAAAGAGGAGTGGGCCAAAATTCCATCTAACATGTGTGCAAACCTCATCATCAACTACTAAAAAGGTCTGATTGCTGTGCGTGCCAACAAGGGTTTTGCCACCAAGTATTAAGTCTTGCTTGCCAAAGGGATCAAATACTTATTTCTCTGTGCACAATGCAAATAAATATATATAATTTTGACAATGTGATTTTTTTTTTTTTTTTAATATAATCTATCTCTCACTGGTAAAATTAACCTAGCCTAAAAATTCTAGACTGTTCATGTCTTTGACAGTGGGCAAACTTACAAAATCAGCAAGGGATCAAATACTTATTTCCTTCACTGTATATATACACCGCTGTCGGGCAGGGCTTCCCGCAAAGCGCAGTACCATTACGTCGCGGTGATAGTGCGGGCTCAAGAGCTGAGCCCGCACCATCACCGCCGGGTGACAGCTGTATGTTACAGCTGGCACCCTGAGGTATCGGCCAGGACCGGAGCTAGCATCCGATCCGGCTGATTATCCCCTTAGATGCTGCGTTCAATAGAGATCGCAGTATGTGAGGAGTTTTTAGCCACCGGCACCCCAGCAATGTGATCGCTGGGTTGCCGATGGCTGCAAAGGCGATCGGAGGCCTAATACTTAACTCCCGGTCTGCCAGCAACGGAAGCCTCCTATGCCCCGCTCGGCGGCGGGGCCTAAAAGGCTTCCGGTACCATCGGCAAGATGGCGCCGGCGTCACCGCTGTATGTTATAGCGGACACCCGATGTATCGGCAGGAACCAGAGCTAGTTCTGATTCCTGCCATTAACCCCTTCGATGCAGCGATTCAATGCGATCGCTGTATCAAAGTGGCTTGTAGCAAATCGGCAGCCTGCCATGCGATGGCAAGGCTGCCAACTGCTACTATGGCAACAAGAGGCCTAGCAATGGCCTCCTGTCTGCCATTACGGAAGCCGATTAGGCCCTGACCAGAGCCTGATCGGCTTGCAGTCAGTGAATAACTGACAGTTCTAATACATTGCACTACATAGGTAGTGCAATGTATTAGAATATCAATCAAATAGTTGGACTTTCAATTCCCCTAGTGGGACTAAAAAAAGTGTAAAAAAAAGGTAAAAATAAAATAAGTTTCAAGTAATAACATAAAACACGATTGCCCTTTTTCCCTTATCAAGTCATTTATTATTGAAAAAATAAATAAAACCATATATATTTGGTATCGCCGCGTCCGTAAAGACCTGAACTATAAAAATATTATGTTTGTCCCTCGCAGTGAACGCTGTAAATAACAACCTAAAAAATAATTCCAGAATTCCTTTTTTTTGTCACTTTGTCTTCCAAAAGTTGAAATAAAAAGTGATCAAAATGTTGCATGTATCTAAAAATGGTACCTATAAAAACTATAGCTCGTCTCGCAAAAAACAAGCCCTCATACAGCTCCGTAGACAAAAAAAATTAAAACTCATGGCTCTTACAACTTGGTGACAGAAAAAATACATTATTTTTACAAAAGTAATTTTATTGTGCAAAAAGTTGTAAAACATAAAGTTCTATAAATTAGGTATCGCCGGAATCGTACTGACCCGCAGAATGAAGGTAACGTCATTTATAACGCATGGTGAACGCTGTATAAAAAAAAAACCATGGCAGAATTGCTGTTTTTTGATTACCTTGCCTCCCAAAAAAAAGGCTAACAAGTGATCAAAAAGTCGCATGTACCCTAAAATGGTACCAATAATAACTACAGCTCGTCCCGCAAAAAATCAGCCCTCATATCTACGTCTATGAAAAAATAAAATTAGTTAAGGCTCCAATAAGTCAGGAAAGAAAAATATGCATTTGTGCCGGCCCGAGGGGAACATTTCTTCTGTTTCAAGTGGCGATTTATCAAGGCCCTAAAATTAGGGAACCAGGAAGGGAAGGACTCCCGTATTATACCAGGACCCGCGAGGGCTACCGTATTATACCAGGACAACACTTCCCAGCAAAATTCCTCAAACTGCAAAAGGTGCGGAGTGTGGACCAAAAAGGGGGATAAAGTACGCCATATATCAGTGCGACACCGGCCTGTGCAGAAAGGATTGCTTCACAGCGTAACAAATTTTTATGGATTACTTTATTGTTTACCCCATTATTATACCACCTGACTGCCCCTAATATACTCTGCCCAGCTCACATATGTGGCCAAATTATAAACTGAAATACCAGTAAAACTCCCAGCAAAATCCACGCTCCAAAAGCTAAAGGGTGCCCCTTCCCTTCTGAGCCCTACAGCGTGCCCAAACAGCAGTTTATTTCCACATATATGGCATCGCCATACCTGGGAGAACCCTTTTAACAATTTTTGGGGTGTGTGTTTCCAGTGGCATAAGCTGAGCACGACATATATCCCACTGAGATGTCACATCTGGGGAAAAATTTTAATTTTTACTTTGCACCATCCTCAGCGCAATAATTTATGGAAAAGACCTGTGGGGTGAAAATGCTCACTACACCCCTTAATAAATGCCTTGAGGGGTGTAGTTTCCAAAATGGGGTCATTTCTCAGAGGTTTCTTTTATTATTTCACAGAGCCTCTGCAATTGTGAACTAATACTGTGTAAATTGCCAAATTAGGCCTCAATTTCGCATGGTACTCTTTCACTCCTGAGCCCTGTCAAATGTCCAGACAAAAGATTAGGGCCCCATGTAGGGTGTTTCTAAAACCGGAAACATACAGCATAATAATTAGAGAGCTGTCTTGTTATGGTGGCATAAGCTGGGCACCACATATTGGCATATCTATGGAAAGAATACCATTTTCACTCTGCAACATTGAGTGCACACTAATTTCTGCAAAACACCTGCGAGGTTAAAATGCTCGCTACACCCCTAGGTGAATACCTTGAGGGGTGGGGGTGTAGTTTCCTAAATGGGGTCACTTGTGGGAGTTTTCCACTGTTTTAGTCCCACAGGGGCTTTGCAAATGCGACTTAGCAACCAAAAACCAATCCAGCAAAATCTATACTCCAAAAGCCAAATGGCACTCGTTCCCTCCTGAGCCCTACTGTGTGCCCAAACAGCAGTTTATGACCATATATCAAGTACTGCCGTACTCAGGAGAAATTGCTCTACAAACGCTGTGGTTCGGTTTTTCTTTTATTTATTGAGAAAATGAAAAATTTTGAGCTAAAACTATGTCTTATTAAAGAAAAAGGGTTTGGGGTCAAAATGCTCACTACACCCATAGTTGACTTCCTCAAGGGGTGTACTTTCCAAAATGGGACTTATGGGAGGTTTGCCTCCGCAAACCATTCCTGCTAAATTTGAGTTCCAAAAGCCAAATGGCGCTCTTTCCCTATGTGTCCAAACAGCCATTTAGGACTACATTTGGGGTGTTGTTTTAATCGGGATAAATTGCTTTACAAATGTGGCCGTGCTTTTTCTCATTTAGTCCTTGTGGAAATTAGAAATAATCAGCTAAACCTACATTTTCTTTGAAAGAATGTAGATTTTAATTTTCACGGCCTACTTCCAATAATTTCTGCAATAAACCTGTGCCGTCAAAATGCTCACTATACCCCTAGATAATTTCCTTGAGGAGTCTAGTTTCCCAAATGGTGTCACTTTTGGGGGATTTCCACTGTTTTGGCACCGCAAGAGCTCTTCAAACCTGACATGGTGCTTAAAATATTTTCTAATAAAAAGAAGGCCCCAAAATCCATTCGGTACTCCTTTGCTTCTGAGTCAGGTGCTTCAGTTCATTAGCCCACAAGGGCCACATGTGGGATATTTCTAAAAACTGCAGACTCTGGGCAATAAATATTGAGTTACATTTCTCAATAATCCTCATTATACACAATTAGCTAAAGCAATACATCTGTGTACATATCCCTACATATGATAGACTCCCCACAATAAGGACCCGGCTCCATTGTAAATAACACGTGTGCATTAGCGTCTGCGTTCCCAAGCCGCTACTGCTCAGACACGGCAGACTGTCAAATATCGATAGTCACACTGCGCATGTCAACGCATGCGCAGACCCGAGCGGAGACACCACTTGGCCATGTTAAGGAAGGACATTGCCAGTAAATGACGTGTAGGTACACACGGAGAATGACAGGTAGTATCCTTTATGTGTACACACACACATTTCTCTATAACCTCATATATTGTATGCTATATATTCAGATTTGATTTCTATTATTGAAACCTAGATTGCCCCTCCATGTCCTGCTGGAGCGGTAGGTTGTTACCTCTTTGTTCTCCTCCCTGTCATTCTCCGTGTGTACATACACACGTCATTTACTGGCAATGTCCTTCCTTGACGTGGCCAAACGGTGTCTCCGCTCGGGTCTGCGCATGCGTTGACATGCGCAGTTTGACTATCGATATTTGACAGTCTGACGTGTCTTGAGTCTGCGCAGTAGAGGCTTGGGAACGCCGACGATAATGCACACGTGTTATTTACAATGTAGCCGGGTCCTTATTGTGGGGAGTCTATCATATGTAGGGATATGTACACAGATGTATTGCTTTCGCTAATTGTGTATAATTATGAGTATTATCAGACTGTTTATATTCTACACATTACAATTGTTTCTTTGATCAGTCTGTTATAGATATTGTGACATAAACGTACTGTCTCTGTTTAACATTGTATATGCACATCCCTTTTACATTTGTTTTAAACTATATATATACATTTGTACTTTATTGGCACTACTTTTTTTACAATATATATTTGATTGTGGTTCTCCTATATATATATGTTGCTATGACATGATATTGTTCACTTGAGAAAGGCTCCTGTGTTGAGCTGAAACGTCGTGTTTTTCTATGGAACAATAAAGCACCTTTGCTATTTTGTCTATTCCTTGGAGTGCTGCCTGATTCTTGGATCTAGATAATTATTATATAATATATCACTGCCTTAAAGAACGTTTAAAAAATTGATTTTTATTATAGATAACACTAAAATTGGGCTAAAAAAGCCAAAATGAACTAATAAAGGCGTAAGCAGAAAGACCAGTAAGGGAGGGCTGATGAGAAATGCCGTACTGCATATACCACAGCCTGCGTGTATGTAAACAGTCCCTTAAATTTATAATATAAGCCTGGAACTTCCTGCCACTAAGTCTGTGTCCCTATGTCTGCGTCCCAACGTGTTTCTGCTCCCTCAATTTATGGCGTGCGTCATCAGGGGTCACAGTAATTTGAAGTAGTAACAAATACACAGATCGGCCGGTTAGCACATGTTGCGTGCCATTATACTTTAACATTCACCCGGCTCGTGCACGACACTAGTCAGCTGGTCGAACACGAGCCGAGTGAGTGCCGGCCTGAAATAGTCCACAACCCCTCCCATCATCAGGGGGCACAACGCACCGCCGACCAATCCCAGTGAGGCACGTATTACGTCACCCACAAGGGGCGGGCCAGCGGAGACGCAGCGAGACCAAGGATGGGTGGCGAAAACAAGCGTCCAAGGTAACCAGGGATACATGGTGGCCATCTAAAATCCTGGCAAGGTTTATAAAGCAAATTAGACAAGACGAGGAGGTGTTGTAGACGAAAGTACCAGAGCCAAAACCCATATGCGGTCAGAAACAATGTGACAGCCATATGGTGACCCTGCTAAATCACAATTGTTGCGATGATATTTAAGTATCATGAATGAACTGACATGTATATGTTAATCTGATGTATCCAAAGGATACCACCAGATATTTGGAGAAATAGCGTCAATCGCTGTACCATGCATATGTAGTGTGTATCATAAGCACCTCATAGAGCCAATAACACATAAAGAGGAACTAATGCCACAGATGGAAGGTACTAGCAACCAGATTACAGGAATACCTCAAAGGATTTAATGGAAAAAGTGGTCTGTAGCTATTGATCTATTACATTATAAGTGATGGATACATCTAGTTTATAGTGTAGTGTGTATCATAAGCACCTCATAGAACCACTAGCACATAAAGAATAACGAATGCCGCAAAGGGGAGGTGCTAGCAACTATATTACAGGAATACCTCAAAGGATGTATAGGAAAGAGTGGTCTGTAAATGATGATCCATTACATTATAAGTGATGGATACATCTAGTTTATAGAAAACAATTGAATGACAATTGTTCATTAAGGCCCGCAGGTTTCACGGTTTGTATCCGGAAAATCCATTGGGCCTCCTTCTGCAAAATCCTCTTATCCAGATCACCCCCCCCCCCCCCCCCATCCAACGGTCGTATGTGTTCTATCCCCTGGAAACTAATCGCATTGGTGTTGCCAGCATGGCACTCCCAAACGTGCCGTGCCACCGGAGTGTCATCATTCCTTCGTATGTCCCCTATATGGTCCCTAATCCTGCGTCTGAATTCCCTCGACGTCTTACCAATGTACTGCAAACCACAGATGCATGAGATCAAATAGACCACTCCTCTAGTCTTACAATTAATAAATGATCTATTGGCAAATGTTCGCCTTGTCGTATGGCTCTGAAATGTTTTACGACATAGTACAGAATCACACGCTTTGCACGATCCACATTTAAAAGTTCCCTTGACATCGTGTGGTAACCAAGATGTGGAGGAAATGGGTTGCAGATGGCTATGAACCAGCCGATCCCTTATGTTCCTACCCCTCCTAAAGGTCACCATGGGTCTGTCCCCCACCATGCTCCCAATATCAGGATCGGTTTTGAGGATACCCCAAAAATTTCCGAGTATCCTCATCACTTCCTTATTGGACGAGTCAAATGTTCCTATAATGCGTGTCTGCTCTTCTGGTGACCGCTTTCTCGGAACAAGTAATTCACTGCTGTTGTTATTGAGTGCATGCTGATACGAAGATCTCAAGACTCCGTGGGGGTACCCTCTCCGACGAAATCTACTCTGCAGGTCTGTTGCAGCAATCTTAAAGTCTGTGATGGTGGAGCAATTCCTCCGCACCCTCAAGTATTGCCCTTTCGGTATCCCTTTTTTAAGGGGTCCCGGATGCTAGCTCTCCCACCTAAGTAGACTGTTAGTCGCTGTGTTCTTCCTGAACACTGGTCTGGATGACCCCCTGTTCAGTCTTGAAGATACGGATGTCAAGGAACGTAATTTTGTAATCTCTGAGGTAAATAACAGTCCCATTTCATTGACGTTGAGGACGGCTACAAATTCATTGAACTGTTCCCTGGTTCCAGTCCACAGAATCATGACATCATCAATGAATCTAAGCCACAGCAAAATCAGAGATGTCCATCTCACCATGTCCTCACTGAAAACAATCTTCCTCTCCCACCAGCCTAAATACAGATTCGCATAGGAGGGGGCACATGGGCAACCCATCGCCACCCCCCTAAGTTTCTGGTAGTATTTGCTATCGAACATGAAGAAATTATGTTCAAGGACAAATCTGAGCAGGTCAACCACAAGCTCATTGTGGGCCTGGAACTGTAGTCCCCTTTCCCTAAGAAAGTCCCCCACTGCCCTACAGTCTAAGTCATGGGGTATAGAGCTGTAGAGGGCCTCCACATCAAGTGAGGCCAAGAGAACCCCTGCATCACATCTGATACCTTCCAATCTATTCAATACATCCATCGTGTCTCTGACATAAGATGATAAAGTCAACACAATGGGTTTAAGGATTTGATCAATGTAGAGACCAGCATTTTGTGTCAAATTGTCAACACCTGAAACAATGGGGCGCCCCTTGAGGGGAGACGTACCCTTGTACACCTTCGGTAGGCTATAAAATGTCGAATATTGTGGATGATTGATGAGGATGAAGTTTTGTTCAGCAGAGCTGAGTAGATTCAATAATTTGTCCCGATTAACCAATTGCTTTAGGGTACTGCCAAAAATCCCCATTGGGTCACTAGGCAAAATCCTATAACAATCTGGATCTCTCAAAATTCGGTGCCACATTGCGATGTATTGTCTCCGATCCATCACCACAACGTTTCCCCCTTTATCGGAGGGCTTAATAACAATAGTCGCATCCTGTTCTAGTGCTTGTAGGGCCATCATCTCCTCCTTTGAGGTATTGAATTTAATTGGATCAGAGGAAACCATCTTTGTCAATTGATCAATCACTACCTCCAGAAATACGTCAATGGGTGTGTTGTCGTTCACGGGTGCATTTTTAGTGGATAATGGACGCAGATTAGTAAATGGTCCATCCCCCGTATTCCTTTGACCCTCCTGCAGTAGTTGATCAAGTACTCTAAAGTGTGGTAGATCCTCCTCTGAGATCCCTAATTCCAAACACTGACGCCTATCATGAGTTTTAAAGAATTTCTTCCACTTGAGTTTCCGCACAAATAGATTTAAATCCTTAACCCATGTAAATAGGTCAAACCTACTAGTGGGCACAAATGACAACCCCTTTTTTAAAATACTGGTCTCCTCTATGGTCCGCAATCGTGATGAGAGATTGATAATTTGTAGATCATCCTCCTTCTGACTAAATTTTATATTTCTCTCCGATCTTGTAGGAGGTAATCTGAAATGGGATGATTCCTGTCTAAAAAACCTTATCTGTTAGAGTTTTTTCCCCTACTTCTGCCTCGCTGGTTAGCACGGGTAGGATTTCTACCCTGATATTGGTTACCCCTAAACCTTCTATTGGGGATTCTCGGATTATCTGAATCCGATTGTTCCTGTTCGGAGGAGGAGAGTTCCGTATCCTGTTCCAGACTCACTACACTTTTTGTACTATAATCAAAGATTTTGCCTTCCTTGAAGTCAGCGGTATCACGGACAAACTGAAAATGTTTACGTTCTTTTATGTGCCCAGTGTATTTCTCTATCCCCTGCTGAAGTACAATTTCCTTTCTCTCAAAATCTGGATTAGTGGAGAATTTCTTTACCGCTTCAATTCCCTCTTTTAGTTCATTCAAGCTGCGGGCCAGTAGAACTTTCTCCTCCTCTAAGAGAATCCCCATGAACCTCAGAGATTAATCAATTGATTCCTTCTCCCATTTTCTTAGGAGGTCGGGTGACCTTACCCTTGCCGCTGGAATAAGGGTAATACGCAAACCTAGAGGCACGATCTTATTTTTTAGGTAGGTGTCTAAGGTTCTGATCTCCCACCACGATCTGATATGATCCTTATATGTTTTTGTCAGTTTATTGAAAGAGGCACTGATACTAAGATGTTATGTCTGAATTGCCAATTCATTTTCGGAGAATACCTCCATCACTCATCCATTTTGGTACATTAATCTCGCCCGTTAGGAAGCCTGCCATCCCCACTATATAAATAGATCAGTCAAGGATTTACACTGCACAAAAAATGTTGTGCCGATATTTCTCAATGTACGTTCACCTAAATAATGAAAATATATCACTGCCTTAAAGAACGTTTAAAAAATTGATTTTTATTATAGATATCAACACTAAATTGGGCTAAAAAAGCCAAAATTGAACTAATAAAGGCGTAAGCAGAAATACCAGTAAGGGAGTGCTGATGAGAAATGCCGTACTGCATATACCACAGCCTGCGTGTATGTAAACAGTCCCTTAAATTTATAATATAAGCCTGGTACTTCCTGCCACTAAGTCTGTGTCCCTATGTCTGCGTCCCTATGTCTGCGTCCCAACGCGTTTCTGCTCCCTCAATTTATGGGGTGCGTCATCAGGGGTCACAGTAATTTGAAGTAAATATGACTGCCTGATTTGAACGATTAAAATAAATTTATTAAGATATTCTTAAAAATGGGCCCTTAGAGCCAAATTAACAGGCTCAATCATTAGGTCAGCTAATATAATATATATGCTGAATCCCAATGATTGACTAGTAATAGCGCCGTACCACGCTACACCTTGCGCTATATTGCGCTCGTCCGGCTCTTAAAGCCACGTACAATACTCTGGTCAGCAATAGGGTCAAAACCTCCAAGGTTTGGTAGCAAGCCCCCTATTACAAGATCACTGACTAGTATTCTTCTCAAAGTTAAATTGTTAGTTGTAATACTCTATCGTTAATCCTACGCGTTTCAGAACCACCGTTACTGGTGGAACCTCTTCAGGGATTATTAGTGTTAAACGATAATTTTTGATTTAAATGCCGGAGCGCACGGTTGTGTGCATTAATGAACCTCCCGGCCCGTGCACGATCAAGATATAATGGTCGCACACGAGCCGGCGAGGTGCCGGTCTTTTAAGCGGCTAGGGCCCGCCCCCCATACTGACATGCCCCCGGCGTACCACCAATCCACATCCGACACGTCACTCAGGACCTGTCAGGATTGTGGCACGCCTCCAATTTTCGGCAGCCAATAGGGTATATGTAAGACGACTAGCGTCCCTAGTAACGCTGGAGATCCAAAAGCGGATCTAATACTTCAATGGGGAGTATTAAACTGTGAGTGGATGCAATGTCCTAAGCAGAGGACAATGCGCCGAACAACCGGCCCAAAACCCCCACTACTACCAGATTGCAGAGTGAACACAGTGCACGGCATAAGATCGTCTGAATGACACCACAGTTGCGTCTCGTTGTTATGACGACCACCGGACGCATACATATCACTGGGTAGGTTACAAGCATGCAACACCACTCCTCAACGATATCGAGATGTTTAAACCTCCACAGACATCTACAAGGTCTTCTAGGGTGTACTTATTACTATATCAAGGTGGTACATAACCATAGTACGAAGTAATTAGACAGCTACCCTGACTCACAAACCATGTATCCTTACAGTGTTCTATCTCTCCCTGGATTTAGATTAACCCCTTCTCGTGTATACTAAAGGGGACATAATCAACCAGCTTGTAATTCAAGGGTACACGGGTTCCTAGACGTTAACCTATGTGGATGACAAACCGATGTCATAGAAAACAAGCATAAGAAATTTGTTCGTTCATACCCAGGGGAGCAGTGGTGCGCAGTCGAAAAATCCACTGTGCTTCCTTTTGAAGGATAATTTTATTCATATTCCCTCCTCTCATAGTGGGTCTCACATATTCAACACCTTGGAATCTCAGAGAGGAACTATCCCCATTATGACATTCCCATACGTGACGAGATATCGGGGTATCCTCCTTCCTTCTGCAATCCCCTATATGATCCCGTATCCTCCTCCTGAACTCTCTGATAGTTTTGCCAACATACTGTTTTCCGCATATACAGGTAATCATATAGACAATGCCCTTAGTCCGACAGTTGATATACGTTCTGTTCTCAAAAATCCTTCCCGTACTCATGCTCTTGAAAGTCGTGCCACATTGAATAGAGGCACACGCCTTACATGATCCACATCTATACGTCCCTTTGAGGTTACTATTGAGCCACGTAGTAGAGGGGTCCTGTCTACCCATATGGCTATGTACCACATAATCCTTGACATTCCTACCCCTCCTGAACGTAATCAAGGGAGAATGTCCCACCAAATCTCCAATATCTGGATCAGCCTCAAGAATCCCCCAATAACATTGGAGGATTTCTCTTACCTCCGAACTAGCTGAGTCAAATGTGCCAATGACTCTGATAATATTGTCATCACTTTGCTTTGGTCTGGGATTCAATAAATCATCACGGTTACATCCTAGGGCGTTCTGATAAGCCCCTCTTAGAATATGTCTCGGGTATCCTCTATTAATAAATCTGTTTTCCAGTTCACATGCTGATATTTTGAAATCAGATACAGTGGAACAGTTTCGTCGTGCCCTCAAGTATTGACCCTTTGGTATTCCCCGTTTTAAATTCATAGGGTGACAGCTCTCCCACCTAAGTAAGCTATTTGTGGCCGTTTCTTTACGAAACATGTTGGTATGAATATTTCCACCCGCGGATTTCGATATCACTATATCCAAAAATGTAATTTTATTCACACTAATTTCTGATGTGAAAAACAAACCTTTATCATTTACATTCAGTATAGCCACAAATTTCTCAAACTCCACCTGGGTCCCTTTCCATAATATTAAAATGTCATCGATGAATCTTATCCATAGTATGATATGCGATACCCATTGTTCCATTTTTTCACAAAAAACACACAACTCCTCCCACCAACCCAGGTATAAGTTCGCATACGTGGGTGCACAGGGGCTCCCCATCGTGACTCCCCTGAGTTGGTGGTAATATTTCTGGTCAAATAGAAAGAAATTGTGCTCAAGGACAAATTTAAGAAGCGAGATAACAAATTCATTATGAGCTGCAAATTGGGTTCCTTTCCCCCTAAGGAAATGTTGAATGGCTAGACAACCCTGATCATGTGGGATAGAGCTATACAGTGCCTCAACATCTAGGGAGGCCAGTAAAACGTCCTGTTCACATCTAATACCATCCAACTTCCTTAGAGCATCCATCGTATCCCTGATATATGATGGGAGTGACACCACAAATGGTCTCAAAATCCTGTCAATGTACAGGCTGGCATTTTGTGACAGACTGTTGATGCCCGAGACAATTGGTCTACCCTTTAATGGCTCCAGTCCTTTATGGATTTTTGGCAAACTATAAAAGGTAGCAATTTGGGGAAAATCAATCAGCATGAAGCTCATCTCCTTCTCACTAATAAGATCCAAAGTTTTTGCAGGACCTAAAATCCCCTTCAATTGGTTTTTGAAAATCATCGTCGGATCTGATTGTAGCACCCTATAACACTGTTTGTCTTGTAGTATTTTATGACACATCGCCTTGTACTTGATCCGGTCCATGACCACAGTATTCCCACCCTTATCAGATGGTTTGATAATAATACTGTCATCATTTTCCAGCGATCTAAGTCCTGCCATTTCCTCTCTGGTTGTATTAAATCGGCCACATTTAGATTTGTCTAGTGACCGAAGTTGATCCTCCACCACCTTAATGAACACATCGATCGGGGTATTATCGTTGAGAGGCGCGAATTTGCTAGAAGGAACCCTTAGATCCGTGAATGGACCTTTTCCTTCCTCCCTTTGGCCTTCCTCCCATAACCCCTCCAACAGTCTAAGATCAGGAAGATCATCCTCCATTAAACCTAGCTCAAGACACTTGCGTCTATCATGTGTCCTAAAAAATTTTTTCCATTTAAGTTTTCTACCAAACAAGTTTAGGTCCTTCACCCATGTGAATAGGTTAAATCTACCTGTTGGGACAAATGATAGACCCCTCTTGAGTATGGCAACCTCATCCTTTGATAAGATACGTGAGGACAGGTTAATGACCTGTGTTTCCTCATCAACCCCACTCGAGCTAGACCTTATAGTTCTCTCCTGTCCCTCAGGAGGTACTCTGAGATGGGGTGGCTTTTGGCTAAAAAACCAGCCCCCCTATTAGGGCCTTTGCCCCTCCCTCTACCTCTTGAATTAACCCGAGTAGGGTATCTGCTCATTCCCATACCTCTTTGTCTTCATTGATGGTTTCTACCTAATTCAGAGTCTGAGCACTCTTGCTCTGATGAAGAAATGTCAGTGTCAGGGTTATGTGGTGCTGTCATTCTAGCACTATAGTCAAACACTCTCCCCTCCTTAAAATCCAGGGTATCGCGTACAAATTGAAAGTGCTTCCTCTCCTTTATGTGTCCTGTAAATTTCTCTACTGCCAATTGTAGGGTACTCTCTTTCCTCTCATATTCAAGGTTACTTGCGAATCTCTGAGCAGCAATTATGCTATCTTTCAGTTCTTGACTGCTTTTATTAATACACCTTTTCTCCTCCTCTAATAAAATATTCATAAATCTTAGAGAGGATTCTATGGACTCCTTTTCCCACTTTTTCAGGAGTTCCGGTGATCTAATCCTCGCTGCTGGTATTAAAGAGATTCTCAGTCCCCTCGGAACAATTTGATTTTTAATATATGTCTCTAGTGTCTGAATTTCCCACCAAGCTCTTATGTGGTCCTTGTAGATTTTTGTTAACTGCCGAAAAGCTACGGTGATACTCATATTCTGGATGGATGGTGCAATCTCATTCTCTGAGAACACCTCCCTGGCGTCATGCATCCACTTATCCGTATTAATATCCCCTGTGAGAAATCCTGCCATCTCCAATTAAATTCCACAAACTTGAATAATTGATATAATACTATCTCACTGATAACCAAGGTTTTCGTTCCGTTAAATTGTAAATATGACTGCCTGATTTGAACGATTAAAATAAATTTATTAAGATATTCTTAAAAATGGGCCCTTAGAGCCAAATTAACAGGCTCAATCATTAGGTCAGCTAATATAATATATATGCTGAATCCCAATGATTGACTAGTAATAGCGCCGTACCACGCTACACCTTGCGCTATATTGCGCTCGTCCGGCTCTTAAAGCCACGTACAATACTCTGGTCAGCAATAGGGTCAAAACCTCCAAGATTTGGTAGCAAGCCCCCTATTACAAGATCACTGACTAGTATTCTTCTCAAAGTTAAATTGTTAGTTGTAATACTCTATCGTTAATCCTACGCGTTTCAGAACCACCGTTACTGGTGGAACCTCTTCAGGGATTATTAGTGTTAAACGATAATTTTTGATTTAAATGCCGGAGCGCACGGTTGTGTGCATTAATGAACCTCCCGGCCCGTGCACGATCAAGATATAATGGTCGCACACGAGCCGGCGAGGTGCCGGTCTTTTAAGCGGCTAGGGCCCGCCCCCCATACTGACATGCCCCCGGCGTACCACCAATCCACATCCGACACGTCACTCAGGACCTGTCAGGATTGTGGCACGCCTCCAATTTTCGGCAGCCAATAGGGTATATGTAAGACGACTAGCGTCCCTAGTAACGCTGGAGATCCAAAAGCGGATCTAATACTTCAATGGGGAGTATTAAACTGTGAGTGGATGCAATGTCCTAAGCAGAGGACAATGCGCCGAACAACCGGCCCAAAACCCCCACTACTACCAGATTGCAGAGTGAACACAGTGCACGGCATAAGATCGTCTGAATGACACCACAGTTGCGTCTCGTTGTTATGACGACCACCGGACGCATACATATCACTGGGTAGGTTACAAGCATGCAACACCACTCCTCAACGATATCGAGATGTTTAAACCTCCACAGACATCTACAAGGTCTTCTAGGGTGTACTTATTACTATATCAAGGTGGTACATAACCATAGTACGAAGTAATTAGACAGCTACCCTGACTCACAAACCATGTATCCTTACAGTGTTCTATCTCTCCCTGGATTTAGATTAACCCCTTCTCGTGTATACTAAAGGGGACATAATCAACCAGCTTGTAATTCAAGGGTACACGGGTTCCTAGACGTTAACCTATGTGGATGACAAACCGATGTCATAGAAAACAAGCATAAGAAATTTGTTCGTTCATACCCAGGGGAGCAGTGGTGCGCAGTCGAAAAATCCACTGTGCTTCCTTTTGAAGGATAATTTTATTCATATTCCCTCCTCTCATAGTGGGTCTCACATATTCAACACCTTGGAATCTCAGAGAGGAACTATCCCCATTATGACATTCCCATACGTGACGAGATATCGGGGTATCCTCCTTAATTTGAAGTAGTAACAAATACACAGATCGGCCGGTTAGCACATGTTGCGTGCCATTATACGTTCACATTCAACCGGCTCGTGCACGACACTAGTCAGCTGGTCGAACACGAGCCGAGTGAGTGCCGGCTTGAAATAGTCCACAACCCCTCCCATCATCAGGGGGCACGACGCCCCTCCGACCAATCCCAGTGAGGCACGTATTACGTCACCCACAAGGGGCGGGCCAGCGGAGACGCAGCGAGACCGAGGATGGGAGGGGAAAACAAGCGTCCAAGGTAACCAGGGATACAAGGCGGCTGTAATGCCGGGGTAGGGAGACAGACAGGTGAGCCCTAATCTACCCGCCACTCAGTCCCTGCCTACTTGCAATGACCCGTCCTAGGCGACGGCGTACAACTGGGCGACTGTCCCTACGCTCACTATGTGCACGACAGACAAACAGACAAGGGTACACAGAAGCTAGGGGAACGGGGCAGTTGCCCACGGCAACACCATGAGCAACAAGAGTAGTGAACGAGCCTAGTCAAACCAGGAGTGTACAAGGTACCAAACGCAGAGCAGGAGAGTAGTCAGTAAGCCAGGGTCTATATGGAGCAGAGGACAAAAGTACAAGCAGCAGCAGCAGAGCCAGGAAACAGAATCACAGGCAAAAGGAGGAGCAGGAAGTGAAGGTATAAATAGACAGAGGGCGGGAGCTAGCTCCGTCTGGCCAGGCTGTGATAGGCTCTCCCACTCCTCAGCCTCCCAGCCTGATTGGTAGAAGGAGGGGGTCACTCGATCAGACTTAGGAGCAGGTGCAGACTGACTAACCACGGGCGTCGACACAGAAGCTGTGTCTGGCAGATCCTTTACAGTACCCCCCCCCTTTTTATGAGGGGCCACTGGACCCTTTCTAGGTGGACCTTGCTTATTGGGGAACCGAAGATGGAACCTCCTGAGCAATACTGCAGCGTGAACATCCCGGGCGGGTACCCAAGTCCTCTCCTCAGGCCCGTATCCTCTCCAATGGACCAGGTACTGGAGAGAGCCTTGGACCATCCTGCTGTCCACAATCTTGGCCACCTCGAATTCTACCCCTTCAGGGGTGAGAACAGGGACCGGAGGTTTCCTCGAGGGAGCCAAGGACGGGGAGCAGCGTTTCAGGAGGGAGGCATGAAACACGTCATGTATTCGAAAAGACGGGGGTAACTCCAGTCGGAAGGAGACAGGGTTAAGGACTTCAATGACCTTATACGGCCCTATATACCGGGGAGCAAACTTTTTGGACGGGACTTTCAGGCGCAAATTTTTTGAAGACAGCCACACCAGATCCCCGACCACAAACAAGGGGTTAGCAGAACGTCTTCTATCTGCCTGAGTCTTTTGTATGCTCTGGGACGCCTCTAGGTTCTTCTGAACCTGGGCCCAGACTGTGCACAGTTCCCGATGAACGACATCTACCTCAGGATTGTTGAAACCACCAGGTGAAACGGAGGAGAACCGTGGATTAAACCCAAAATTACAGAAAAAGGGGGAGACCCCTGACGAGTTACTGACCCGGTTATTAAGGGAAAATTCAGCGAGGGAAATGAAGGAGACTCAATCATATTGACAGTCAGAGATAAAACACCTTAAATATTGTTCTAGAGACTGATTAGTCCTCTCGGTTTGGCCATTGGTTTCAGGATGGAAGGCCGAGGAGAAGGACAGATCAATCTCCAACTTTTTACAGAAGGCTCTCCAAAACAATGAAACAAATTGTACCCCTCTGTCAGAAACAATATTGACAGGAACCCCATGGAGACGCAGGATGTGTTTGACAAACAAGGTAGCTAACGTCTTAGCATTGGGTAGTTTCTTGAGGGGCACAAAGTGGCACATCTTACTGAAGCGGTCTACTACAACCCATACCACCGACTTGCCTTGAGATGGAGGCAGATCGGTGATAAAATCCATGGAGATATGGATCCAAGGTCTCTGGGGAATGGGCAAAGAACGTAGTAAGCCCGCTGGTCGGGACCTGGGAGTCTTGGACCTAGCACAAATTTCACAAGCGGCGACGTAGGCCTTAACGTCTTTAAGCAACCCAGGCCACCAATAGTTTCTGGCAATGAGGTGCTTGGTACCCAGGATGCCTGGATGGCCAGATAGTCAGTCATGATTTTCCCTAAGTACCCTTAGCCGGAATTGCAGGGGAACAAACAGCTTGTACTCAGGAAGGTTCCCGGGAGCTGAACCTTGATCAGCCGCAATTTCGGAGACTAAGTCAGAATCAACAGAGGAAATGATTATACCTGGGGGCAAAACACAAGCAGAATCTTCTTCCGCAGGAGGGCTGGCCATGAAGCTACGCGACAGTGCATCAGCTTTAATATTTTTAGACCCAGCCGTATAGGTGACCAAAAAGTTGAAAATGTTTAAAATGTCTTTATTAATTAGTATTTAAAATAGGGCACTCATGCCAATTTATACTGTGAATAGGCGTTTGGCAAAACAGAGACACAGTTCCCTGATCAGGTGTAAAAATAAGATGATGATTGGTACACCTTAGTGTCGATACAACACCCGACAGGAGTAGTGATACACACCACTCGTCCGTTTGCCGCAACGATACAAAGTAGCTCAGTCCAATATGAATGTTCCACAGGCACCGATGCTAGGTGCACCAATTGAAACATGAACAGAGAACTTAGCAAAAATAAATGTGGTCTGTTTGCCACAAGTTAGCAATTTTGAGCAATCTCCCAACGTGTTTCTGAAACCCTCTAAACCAGAAGGGAACGTCCTCAGGGGTATTTGTAAATTGCGTATATTAGTTTGAGCAGCTACCATACAGCACATATTATGCTGCTGAATTCGTGTATTCTCAGGAGCGCAATGAGACACTAATGCCTGGTCTGACTCGCGCCAGAGACTCTCACAAGTTTTATACAGCTAGCCCCACCTAGCAGATGGGCGGAATGGAACGGACATAGCCAATCGGTGTATCACAGCGTATAAGTAACGCCCACCGATCGGGCCTGCCCATGGTAACATAGACGCCAATCAGGTAGATGCATAAAGCATCTGTAGTTACTAGGGGAATACAGGCGGTTTATGCGTACGTTTGATAAATAAACGGGTAGGTGTGAATATGTGGCAAGCATAGAGCAGACTGACTATGTAAATGTGGCGGTAGTCACCTACAATTTGAAGCTGATGACCATTTCTTATATACACAATAAAGGAAGGGTGCACGTGGGATGGGTAAATGGAAAAAAAAAAAAAAAATTATTAATTTTTTTCTTTTTTTTCTTTTTTTTAAATCTTTTATTATTATTATTATTGGGAGTATACATCGCTCGCAAAAGACCAAGCTGTATTTAATACATTGTTGTAGATGAGCGACTAACGATCTTATTGTTGGCATAGACGAGTAAGAGAACTAAAGGAAGGAAAGAAAGGACAGATATTCATTAAGTCCAGATGGACTAACTGTTTTCATTCTGAATATCCATTGGGCTTCCTTCTGGAGGATTTTTTTTATCCCAATCACCTCCTCTGGTTGGTGGCACAATGTGTTCCATCCCCTGGAATTTCAGGACAGTGGAATCACCAGAATGATGCTGCCATACATGTCTAGAGACAGAGGTATCTTCCTTCCTATTTATGTCACAAATGTGATCTCTAATCCTCCGTCTAAACTCGCGTCTAGTCTTTCCAACATACTGGATACCACAGACACAGGTGATAAGATACACTACTCCCTTAGTCAAGCAATTGATAAAGGATCTCGTGTAAAAGTTTTCGCATGTGGTTGTACTTGCAAATTTACGGGTACTAAGAATGGAGCAGCAGGCTTTGCATCTGCCACATTTAAACGTCCCTTTCGTGTTAGATGACAGCCAGGTAGTATTTTTTACTTCAAGATGGCTATGAACTAGCCTATCTTTAATATTCCGACCTCTTTTGACGGTAATCAGTGGTCTGTCACCTACCAGGTTGCCTACATCTGGGTCCGATTTGAGGATATCCCAGTAGAGGGTAAGTATTCTCCTGACCTCATGATGTGCAGTATCATAGGTACCTATCACTCTAATTGTCTCCTCCTGTATTGGACGTGTTTTTGGGTTTAACAAGCTGTCTCTGTTAGCACCCATAGCGTGTTGATATGCAGTTTTCAGTACATGATTCGGATACCCTCTCCGCACAAATCTGTCTCTCAGACCATTAGCTGAGGATTTGAAATCCGAAATTGTGGTACAGTTACGTCTTGCCCTAATGTATTGCCCCTTACGTATGCCTTTCTTAAGTGGGACAGGATGCCAGCTATCCCATCTAAGCAGATTATTAGTTGCGGTGTCTTTTCTGTACAAATTCGTTCGCAGATAACCCATCTCTGTTTTTTCAATTTTAACATCCAGGAAAGTAATGTGTTGCTCCTGTATTTCTGACGTGAAGAAGAGACCTATGTCATTGATGTTTAACACAGACACAAACTCCTTAAATTCAGCAGCAGTTCCTGACCAAAGAATCAACACATCATCAATGAATCTTAGCCATAGTTCAATATGCGATGTGTATTTCTCCATCCCATCACTGAATACAAATTCCTTTTCCCACCAGCCCAGATATAGGTTAGCATAGGTAGGAGCACATGGGCTTCCCATTGCTACTCCTCTGAGCTGGTGGAAGATCCTATGCTCAAAAAGGAAAAAATTATGCTCCAGGACATACCACAGTAATTTTATAACAAATTGATTGTGGGCATGGAATTGGGTTCCTCTGTCCTGAAGGAAGTATTCCACTGCTATAAAAAGTGAATCGGTGACCTACTTTGTATCGTTGCGGCAAACGGACGAGTGGTGTGTATCACTACTCCTGTCGGGTGTTGTATCGACACTAAGGTGTACCAATCATCATCTTATTTTTACACCTGATCAGGGAACTGTGTCTCTGTTTTGCCAAACGCCTATTCACAGTATAAATTGGCATGAGTGCCCTATTTTAAATACTAATTAATAAAGACATTTTAAACGTTTATTTAGGCAGGACTTCATATTTTTCAATATTAAACGTATACTAATTATCCTGTTACCATTGGAATTTACCAGTACTGATTAGCTGTCTGGTATTCGGACGAGGGGTCGACGGTATACTTGAAGTAGTGGGTACAAAGGGAGATACAGACAAGGCACTGGATCCAGCACCAGACTGGGTTACCAAAGTAGTTTGACATGTTGGAACTGCCTTCGCTTGGGTTGGAGTTCTCTTAGAGGTGTAAAGGATCTGCCAGGCACAGCTTCGGGGTTAACGCCCATAGATAATCAGTCTGCACCTGCTTCTATGTCTGTGAGACTGACTCCATCTTCCACCACTCAGGGTGGCAGGCTTAGGAGTGGGAGAACCTATCACAGCCTGGCCAGACGGAGCTAGCTCCCGCCCTCTGTCTATTTATACCTGCCTTTCCTGTTCCTCCTTTGCTTGTGATTCTTCTCGTTTGGTTTCCTGGCCCTGCTGCAGCTTCTTGTACCATTGTCCTTGCTTCATATTGACCCCGGCTTTCTGACTACTCTCCTGCTCTGCGTTTGGTACCTCGTACACTCCTGGTTTGACTCGGCTTGTTCTCAACTGCCCCTAGCTCTGTGTACCCTTGTCTGTTTGTCTGTCGTGCACTTATTGAGCGTAGGGACCGTCGCTCAGTTGTACCCCGTCGCCTAGGGCGGGTCGTTGCAAGCAGACAGGGACTGAGTGGTGGGTAGATTAGGGCTCACTTGTCTGTCTCCCCACCCCCGTCATTACAGAGGAACTAAATTTGGTGTTCCTAATTTTTCGTTTGGTTCCAATTTTTGAGCTAGTGGACTCGTCTGTGCCCGAGATGTCAGATTCTGAATAATCGGTAGTGTGTGGTGTTTGTCTAGATACAGGGTATGAGCGAGTTTTGTAGGTATAGGCTTGACCAGTTTCAAAATCCCTTTTATCCCTAATATACTTGCAATGTTTCCTTTCTTTAATCTCACCCTGTAGTTTTGTGATGTTATTTTGTAATTTGCTTTCACAATTTGCAAATTCTGGCATTGCACTAAACGTTCGTATGTCAGCAATCTCCTTCTCTAGCTGTACACTAACTTTATCAAAATCTCTTTTTTTCAAACTCCAGAATGTAACTGAGCATGCGCAGGGAGTTGGATGTCAGAAGTTCCTCC